>NC_053023.1:499669920-499912603 GCF_003073215.2 Triticum urartu | reverse complement strand
GAATATGGCAGACCCGTTGACTAAACCTCTCTCACTAGCAAAACATGATCACACCTTAGTACTCTTTGGGTATTAATCACATGGCGCTGTGAACTAGATTATTGACTCTAGTAAACTCCTTGGGTGTTAGTCACATGGCGATGTGAATTATCGGTGTTAATCACATGGCGATGTGAACCAGATTATTGATTCTAGTGCAAGTGGGAGATTGATGGAAATATGCCCTAGAGGCAATAATAAAGTTGTTATTATTATATTTTTATTCATTATAAAGGTTTATTATTCATGCTAGAATTGTATTGACCGGAAACTTAAATACATGTGTGAATATATAAACAAATACCGTGTCCCTAGTGAGCCTCTACTAGACTAGCTCATTGATCAAAGATGGTTAAGGTTTGCTAACCATAGACATGAGTTGTCATTTGATAACGGGATCACATCATTGGAAGAATGATGTGATGGACAAGACCCAACCCTTAGCATAGCATATGATCGTTCAGTTTATTGCTACTGCTTTCTTAATGTCAAATACATGTTTCTTCGACCATGAGATCATGCAATTCACGGATACCGGAGGAATACCTTGTGTGCTATCAAGCGTCACAACATAACTGGGTGATCATAAAAATGCTCTACAGGTATCTCCGAAGGTGTCTGTTGAGTTGGCGTGAATCAAATTGGGATTTGTCACTCTGTATATCGAAGAGGTATCTCTGAGCCCTCTCGGTAATACAACATCACAAGAAGCTTGCAAGAAAAGTGACTAAGGAGTTAGTTACGAGATGATGTATTATCCAACGAGTAAAGAGACTTGTTGATAACGAGATTGAACTAGGTATAGAGATACCGACGATCGAATATCGGGCAAGTAACATACCGACAAACAAAGGGAATTACATATGTTGTCATAAAGGTTCGACCGATAAATATCTTCGTAGAATATGTAGGAACCAATATGGGCATCCAGGTCCCGCTATTGGTTATTGACCGGAGAAGTGTCTCGGTCATGTCTACATCATTCTCGAGCCCGTAGGGTCTGCACGCTTAACGTTCGTTGATGATATAGTATTATATGAGTTATGTGAATTGGTGACCGAATGTTGTTCGGAGTCTTGGATGAGATCACAGACATGACGAGGAGCTCCGGAATGGTCCGGAGGTAAAGATTGATATATAGGTTGATAGTATTTGGTCTCCGAAAAGGTTTCGAAATGCACCAGGTATTATCAGATCACCAGAAGGGGTTTCGGGAGGCCACGGGAGCATATTGGACCAAACGGGCCAACGAGGGAGAGCACACCAGCCCACATAGGGTTGGCGCACCCCCACCTCATGGAGGGCGGCCCTAGGGAAGGAAGGGAGAGGGCTAGCCCCCTCTTTCCTTCTCTTCCACATGCAGTGAAAGGAAAAGGGGGGCGCCTCCCCTCCTGCCTTCCCCCCCAAGCGCCAGGAAGGAAAGGGGAGGACGCGGTCAGGGCAGGCGCTAAGGCTGGCCGCCGGCCCCCTTGGGGCGCCCTAGGGCTGCCTTCCCTCCCCCACCTATGTATATGTGAGGAGGAAGAGGGGCAACAGACACCACGATCCCCAAGCCATGTGCGGCGCCCCTCTCCCTCTAGTTCACCCTCATTCATATTTTCATAGTGCTCGGTGAAGCCCTTGGGAGATAGTTGCATCACCACCGTCACCACGCCGTCGTGCTGTCGGACTCATCTACTACTTCGGCCGTCTTGCTGGATCAAGAAGGCGAGGGCGTTATCGAGCTGAACGTGTGCTGAACGCGGAGGTGTCGTACGTTCGGTACTTGATCGGGCGGATCATGAAGGTGTACGAATACATCAACCGCATTGATAAACACTTCCGCTTAACGGTCTACGAGGGTACGTAGACACTCTTCCCTCTCGTCGCTATGCATCTCCATGGAAAGATCTTGCGTGTGCATAGAAAAAAATTGTTTTACATGCAACGTTCCCCAACAGTTGCAGGCGAGGAAGAAGGGAGAAAGAGTAAATGGATCCGGTAGGTTGAGGGGGTAGATTTGATGCATTTTAAGATGGGGTGGGGCTATCGGGTTCGATGTGGTGGACGCGCCCGGACACACGTAGGCGCCCTCATATCCGCCCCATATTTAGGCTGGATATGAGGGGTGTCGGTCAGCCTAGGCGTTTGATGCCCGTTTAAAGCGCCCGTCTAGGTTGCATTTTTGTGACTTGGCTGTCTGCCCGGGCGTTTGAGTTGGGTTTGGGGCGCCCTGTTGTAGATGCTCTTAGATGTCCTAGGGTGTAGTGTGTTGTTGTGTTCAGTTCTTCCTGTATTTTCTTTTGATTTTGTTGCCAGTTATCTGGCTTTGTAAGAGGGTCACCTCACCATCTTGTATCGTTCGGTCATACACTTGTTCGGTTGTGGCTACATTCATAAAGCGAAGCGAAAGCCTGTTTTGAGAGAGAGAGTTTGTCTCCAAAATAGAAAGGTGGGCATGGTTCCAGGCACCCACGTGAACAGTAAAATTGAGAAAAATACTAGAAAATTTAAGAGAAAAACTAAAATTTTAGGGTATTGACTTTGTCGACCACTCTACTCGCGTGTGAAGTTTTATGAAGAAATTGGTGAAGAAAATGCAATTGGGGTCTTACTGTTCACTCAAACAATGCTTTTTATACCATCTTTTTCTCTATTTTTACCTAGAATACTACAGATGTCATTTCTTCATGAAATTTCATACGCAAGTATACCGATTGACTATGTATGTTACAGAAATAACATAATTTACTTTGTTTTCCTAATGATTTTTTCAAATTTACTATTCATAAAGGGTTCACGTGAAACCATGTTCCAAAAGTCTGTGGCCGCGTTTGTCCCCGTTTTACTTTGCAGTTTGATCATTTGATCTATCTTATCTCAATGAAAGACGACCATGGACCGCGCATGGAAGTTTTGGTGGCAGGAAAAGAGATACTCCAACTACTCCCTCTGCACTAATATAAGAGTGTTTAGATCATTAAAACTAATGATCTAAACACTCTTATATTAGTTTATCGAGGGAGTACTAATTAATTTTTTAGAGATGAGATAATCCAGTTAAATCCTTGGACTTGTGTGGCTTACAACAGCTTGAAGTGAGAAAAGTCCTGGATCTTACTGGCTAGGCCATGAGGTGGTGAGCTAACCAGCCAGCTCACTTCTACAGTACCCTACAGTTTCTCCTAGTAGGACAAGTCGTTACACCCATGACCCACAGTACCATCGAAGCACCACCGAAGTTGCCTTTGTTTGATTGACTGATTTTATTTTTATTTTTTTGCGGGAATGTTTGATTGACTGATTGTCGACCCGTCTCTTATACTGAATCCACAGAGAGCCGCGCGGAAATGTCACGCGCCACGCACGATATGGACGGCAACGCCGCCCCTGACGCCTACGCCAGGTACGAGGCGATCGCTTCCTCCCTCCCGACGTCGGCGTGCCAGGGCCTGGGGGCCGCCGCGTACAAGAACCACCGCGGCTTCTGGTACCCGGCGCACCAAATGTCGCCGACGCTCGCCGCGCGGGACACCTTCGTCGCCCGCCCCACCGACATCCTCGTCGCCACCCTGCCCAAGTCCGGCACCACGTGGCTCAAGGCGCTCGTGTTCGCCGTCGCGTACCGCCGCACGCACACGCCAGCACTGGAGGACGGCGCGGGGCAGCGCCGCCACCCGCTCCTGGGCTCCAGCCCCCACGACCTCGTCCCATTCCCGCACTACGTCTACGAGAAGCACCGGTCGGCCGCGGCGCCGCTCCTGGAGGCGATGCCGGCGCCGCGCGTGCTGGCCGTGCACGCGCCGCTCTCGGCGCTTCCGGCGTCCGTGGCCGGCTCCGGCTGCCGCGCCGTCTACATGTGCCGGGACCCCAAGGACGCGCTCGTCTCGCTCTGGCACTACCTCCGCAAAGCCAACCGTCCGGGCGCCACCGCGGCGTCGCTCGAGGAGCTGCTCGCGGCGTTCTGCGACGGCGTCTCGCCGTTCGGGCCGGCGTGGGAGCACGTGGCCGAGTACTGGAGGGAGAGCCTGGCGCGGCCGGAGCAGGTCATGTTCCTCCGGTACGAGCACGTCAAGGAGGACACGGTGGGGAGCGTGAAGCGGCTCGCCGAGTTCCTCGGCTGCCCGTTCACGGCCGAGGAGGCGGCCGGGGGCGTCCCCGAGGCCGTGGCAGCGCTGTGCGGCATAGAGCGGATGAGGAGCGTGGAGGCGAACCGCACCGGCGAGTACGGGGTTCACTGGAAGTTCAGCAACTCGGCGTTCTTCAGGAATGGGGAGGTTGGGGACTGGAAGCAGCACATAACGGCCGAGATGGCGCAGAGAATCGATGGCATCATGGATGGTAAGTTGCGGGGCATTGGCCTCTCGCTTATCACTGAACCAAAGCAACTTCTGAATGAAAATTAAATTATGATGACTGAACGTCATGAAAAATGCAGCACTTCTTCCTTATTTTTCTTTGGCCCAATCGATCCAAAAACCCTCGAGTAAATTGCAAAAAACCACCACAATTCAGGACCCTAATTCAGAAAACCGCCATCATTCAAGTTTTTTTTTAAAAACCACCAACATTATGATGACAGTTTTCAAAAAACACTAATAACATGATAAGCAACGTTTGATACAGAATCTGACGGATGGGTCCCATGTGTAAGTGATGACATGGACAAAAAATTGAGGCCCTTTTGCCTGGACCGTTAAGTTGGTATATGGCCCACCTGTCAGTATCTCCACTCCTCACTCTCTCGTGCATTTTATCAAGCACCCTATGCGCATAGCCACGCCCACGCCATGGCCGTCACTACCTCGCCGGCGTGACTCCTCCAGCGCCGGCAGCCAGCGCCGCCACCTTTAGCTCCCCTGCGCGCTTCCCCTCCTCCTCCTCCTCCTCCCGTCACCAGCTCCACCCCGCGCTCGCCGCCAGCAGCAGAACGAGCAGCGCGCGCCGGACAACCGGCTGCTGACCAAGCCGCGCGTGCCCGACTGCATCCTCGGCAAGGGAACAAGCACGCCGGCCAGCCGGCTGCGGACCGAACCGTGCGCCGCCACCTCCAGCTCCTCCCCGCGCGCTTGCCCTCTCCTCCCATTTCTTGCCCCACGCCATGCTCGCCGCCCGCCGCGGACCGGCAAGCTGCAGCAGCAGATACTCCCGACCACGCCGGGCACGCATCCCCCTCTGGTCTAGCCCTGGCCCCACGCTCGCTTCCCTTTGCTCTGTGGCGGCCGCGAGTTCTGGGCGCATCTGAAGCTGGTCGGTGGCTGCCTGCGGGAGGCGAGTCGGGCATGGCGAAGGCGGAGCTCGCCGGGACGCGGCGCTGCGAGGTAGGCCTGCCGGCGGCCAACTAGCGTGCGAGGCGACGGGCGGCGGTGCTTCGAGGCAGGCCTGCCGGCGGCCGACTAGGGCGCTGGGGGCGGCCGGTCCGGGCGCGGGCTCGCTGGGCACGGCGATGGACTTTTTTTAAGAACGATGGATGCGAACTGGTCAAACCTAACAAAGTTAGCGCCGTTAGTACATGCGTGACGGGCGGCGTCTTCACCCTCACCACGTGGCACATTATACTGGGACCCATCCGTCAGATTTTGCATCAAGCTGCTATAATCAGTCAATTAGCGTTTTTTGAAAACTGTCACCGCAATATTGGTGGTTTTTTGAAAAAAAACTGAATGATGGTGGTTTTCTGAATTAGGGTCCCCAATTGTGGTGGTTTTTTGCAATTTACTCAAAAACCCTCAGAAGCACCTTGTGAAGTGAAACATAAACCCTCGGCGTCGACTCAGACGGCAATGGAGGCCTTGTTGGTGTGCAATGTGTATCTGAAGTTGTATGTAAGATTTAAATACTGTAGTAGAGACAGAGATACAAGAATCTTGACACTCCGATGTGCATAATTCAGCTGCAAGCCAGCGATTGCTTGCCACGAAATTTTTCATGTTACAAGCACACAGTGCTCAAAATAAGACATCGGTAATTTCTGTGCTGGGCAATGGTCAAAGAACAGAAGAGAAAGGCCTACACCACCAACACTGCATCCCGTCCAAATTCAAAATGACCATCAGAATATGAAGCTACTACCACGAATCCTGAGGAACTACCGCCCTCAAATTAACTTCAGAACTTATCATACCCAGACTAAAATCCCGTATTAAACAGGGCAAGGCAACAAATGATAAAACATATACAGTATATTCCAGTGAAGAAGTGAACGACACCACCACGAAGCAAAATCAATCCTGCAAGAGATTGCACTGAGCTTTTGACGAATTTTATTTCAGACTGTAGATTAGAACGATTGGACAGATATTTTACACACCTGGTACAGACTACAGAGTAAAGCTTAAATTACACAGATATATGGTGTCATTCTTCTTGCTCCCTCAGACTTTCATACTATGTTTCGTATATATTAGTACTCCCTCCGGTTCATATTAACCTTGTACTAAGTCTGAGTCAATTAATTTGGACCGGAGGGAATAGATGTTTTTCTGATGTACGCCATGTTGCATCTTCATTATTCTGATTCATTAGAGAGGTAGGTGGAAGGGGGGTGAGAGCTCCTCCTTGTAATGGCCTGAAGTAGTCTTGGAATGGGAGGCGTATCAAGATCAGATAGGCCCTCTAGAATACGAACAACTTCGCCCATCGTCGGCCGATCAAACTCATCATCCTGAATGCACCAACAAGCAACCTTGCATAGCCGTTCAGCCTCCTCTAGATTTACATCACCCGATAATTTTTCATCCACCAAGCTTGCCACATCTCCCTCGAGAAGCATTTGCGCAGCATGCACAGGGAAGAAAACAGCACAGTCACCACCTACACTGTATTGTTCAAATGAATTCTGTCTTCCTGATATTATTTCCATTAGCACCATCCCATAACCATAAACATCGACTTTTGCCGTGATAGCAACCCCGCTTATCCATTCGGGTGCAAGGTATCCTGCAGTTCCTCTTGTTGTAGTCAGAACCCGGCTAAAATCCCTCCCTATTAACTTGGCCATACCAAAGTCAGCAATTTTAGCAACAAACGACGTGTCAAGAAGTATATTTTGTGGCTTGATATCACAGTGTATGATCAAGTCTTGGCAGCTCTCATGCAGGTAAGCCAGCCCTCTAGCAACTCCCAGAGCTATTTTATACCTGGTTCCCCAGTTTAAAACTGTGTTGTTGTCCTGAAATAGATGGATGTCAAGAGAACGATTTGGCATGTGCTCATATGCAAGTAACCTCCGTTCACCCTCGCAACAGAAACCGATCAGTCTAACTAAATTGATATGTTGTATAACTCCAACTGAAGTCACCTCAGCCCTGAATTGTTTTTCTCCTTGACAAGCACCATCAAGCCTTTTCACTGCCATTGTAGCTGAGTCGGTCAGATATGCCTTGAACACAGAACCAAAGCCGCCGGCACCTAGCTTCTCGGAGAAATTTCTTGTTGCCCTCTGCAAATCAATGTATCTAAATGCAATAATTCCACCACCGTCTTGAGGATTTTTCAGTGTACCACCAGACCAATCCCTATTGTTCCTCCGAATCATCAGTAGAAGAACTAGCAATATGAGTGCCAGCAACCCCAGTGCGGTGACAATGGCAGCTGACAAAATCCGAGTGGCCACTCTTCTGTCAGGTTTCTGAGTTTGCATCTCTTTTGCAGCAAGGCGAAGATAAAGAACTGCGCCATCATTTGTATCGGTAGTGTCAGCATGCTGCTGTTTTACATTGAGGAGTTCCTCATGCCAAATGGAGCATTGACTGTCAGTGCAAGAATACGCAGTGCAAGAGCAATTTCTCAGGCAAACTTCTGCGCATTCTCTAGCACTGATAGCAGCGCCTATGTTGTCAGCATTCTGAGGCAATTTCACATTGGACAAGGAGTAGAATTCATCAGTCATTCCTGCAGTACTCCTGTTACTGCCACAATTTAAAGGAGTATTTCTCACGCATCCACCGCTTCTATCATTTTGCTCCCAATCCTCTGGGGATCTTATGGAGAAGCCCTTCATACAGCTACAATATGGAGCTGAGTTATCATCGCACACAGTGAATGGTCCACAGAGAGCATAGACATCACACTGAGCTTTGGGGTTGGAGTAGGAACCTAACCAACCCTGCGAGACCTCATCCCAGATTAAAGTCTTCATTTGACCAGAAACATCAAGTAGATGATGCATGATCATCGTGTCATTCAGTAAGGTGAATGTGAAGTACTCTTCATTTGTGTTGTTGACAAACTTGAAGTCTATCAAGCTGCGGCTTAACATCTCTGGAATGGAGCTAAAATACTGTCCATTCCATTCCCCGCTAGACCAGTATGCTATCGATGAGTTCAAAAGTGTAAGGATCAACCTGTTAGGAACTAACTCATAACAGTAACGACCACGAGCTGGGTCAATCAAGTTCTTTCCGGAAACAAGACGGCGAGTCAAACCAGTGACCTTGTCTTGGCCGATCTTTGCACCAGGGAGAAAAGTATTTGTTGGGTGATCAAAACTCTGCCATAAAATGTCGGATGACTTTGAGGCATTTTGTAGGACAAGGTTTCCACTGTTCATGAGCATGGCCATGGTGGTGTTGGTTCTGATACTAACTCCGCTAGACCAGATCATGGAATTGGTGGCTTGATCCAAGATGACAAGATTGCCATCTTGGGAAATTGTGAACCTAACTAAAGCTGGCTGTGTGATTGGATCATCACGGTTTGCGACCCACACCGGAGTTATCTTGGGGACTTTATTAAACCAAATGCCTAGGTACCAATTCAAGGTGTTGCGGGACTTACTGCCTGGTTGGAAGAAGCCAAGCGCAAACTTGCCATCTAGGGAGACAAGCTTGTCACCGACACCGCAAACAAGTCCTTGGCCTGGTGCAATGGAGTCAATGGCAGCAGAGGATGCAGGAATCTGTAGGGTGGAAATAAGGCCAAGAAGTAATATGTGAAGCAGCATATTGAAGTTGAGCAAACTGCGAAACAAGCTGCCACTGATAAGAAGCACAGAATGGGTAGCGCTGCTTTAATATTAAGAAGCAACAAAAACATAGTACAACACAAGACAAGACTAGGCATGGTGGAGACTGGAGAACGCGACGGGTACCCTTGCCGTTGGGGCACGGCTGAAATGGTAACCACAAAAACTGTTGAGTGAAACATCCTGACAATGACCATAAAACCTCCTGAGTGGTTGCGCAGCATACAACCATAAAGTGGTTAGGTTCTATCAGCATCAGGGAAACAGAGATGCCTGAACAACAGCTAACCAACAGAAGACCTTGAGCGGTCACCTGCCATTACTCTCTGGAACCCTTGGAGATCTGCAATAAGTACTACGATTCCGCGGTCACATCAAATTACCTTCAGCCTTTGCTTGGGGTGACTAAGAAAGATCACTGGCCCTGTAACACTTGGTACTCGGGGAATTGCATCATCGGTGGAGCTTCAGATTTCGCAATGCCAGCTATCTTGACACTAAAATGCATTGCCCTCTCAAGGCAGGCAGCATGCATTTTGCTAACTAACGCCCTGTTCGGTATCCCTCCGCTCCACAACGCCACGAGCGGAGTTGGCGGAGCTGTTGTTCAAATCGAAGGAGTTGTGGTTTCCCCGCTCCACAGATTCTGGGAGCGGGTGATTACGAACAGGCCCTTCGTATTTTCTTCACGAAAGGGCATGACTCCTGACGTCCTTTGCAATTTCAAAAATTGCATTGATCACAGGCCATCTTAGCAGAACAATTCAAACAATTAGAATGGGTCATCCATATATTACATAAAGACCAGGGTCCGGGCTTCGCTCCCTTGCATTCAATCCTCAGGGAATCAATCTAAATCTAAAACTAGTAACAACAGGTTGGCTAGGTTATCATCAAAATAAGTGGGCTTGAATCTTCAGAGAAGACATCGGCAGTACTACTTCCGTTTTAGAACTGCCCTACCAAATACAGTATTCTTGAACAAGAACCCTCGAGGCTTGAGACTATCTACCAGAACTAGAGACTAGTAAGGCTAATCTGGGTATAGAATTCCTTTACCGATCGATAGGCTGCGCCTGCGATGCGGGGAACGAGCTCGATCCACCCAGGGCTCCCGCCGACTCGCCGTGCGGAGCACTGGGCGAACAGAGACATCCCCGGAATGCTCGCCATCTGCTGTTTGGGGGTCGAGTCGTGGGTGAGCAAGGGGCCTAGGCCTGGCTTATTGTTTGGCTGTCACTGAAAAGGCCCAACGCCGAGAACTAACCAACAGAAATAGGCCCATAGAAGAGATGGCTCTTGAAGCTAAAAAGGAAAAAATTGTCTCAAAAAAAAGAGAGATGGCTCGCTCGCGGAATGGTCAACTGCTGAACTGCAGCTTCTCGATGCAAAGATTCAACATGACATTCAGACTTGCATTCGTTCTGAAACTTATTTCTGCTGCTCGTGCGGACAACTGAAGATGCTCCACTCGATTACACACAAACACCATTGTGACAACCACATCACAGTGCTTTCATCAGAGAACAAAATTCAGATGATCCCATATGCGTAAAGAAATGCAATGAACACAAGCATTCGCAAAGCAATGAAGCAGCGGTAACATTCCATTGAACGACATTCCAGAGGCGAACCATCGCTACAAGATACTAGTAATGGTAAGCAGCAGGCGACAACCCAACATTTTCTAAATCCTAACACACGACGACGACACCAAGAACATCAACGGCGGCAGAGAACAGAGACAGAGAGAATTCGTTCATCAGGCCCTCTCGCCCCTGATACGGCGCGCGAGCTGGATGTCCTTGGGCATGATGGTGACCCTCTTGGCGTGGATGGCGCAGAGGTTGGTGTCCTCGAACAGCCCGACGAGGTACGCCTCCGCGGCCTCCTGCAGCGCCGACACGGCGGACGACTGGAACCGGAGGTCCGTCTTGAAGTCCTGCGCGATCTCCCGCACCAGCCGCTGGAACGGCAGCTTTCGGATCAGCAGCTCCGTGCTCTTCTGGTACTTGCGGATCTCGCGCAGGGCGACGGTTCCGGGGCGGAACCTGTGCGGCTTCTTCACGCCGCCGGTGGCCGGCGCCGACTTGCGCGCCGCCTTCGTCGCCAGCTGCTTCCGCGGCGCCTTCCCGCCGGTGGACTTGCGCGCAGTCTGCTTGGTGCGGGCCATCGGATCGGAGGGACTCGGTGGAAGCGAGGGGAGGCCGGGAGGAGCTTGGAAGGTTCGAGAGTGGAGATGTGGGATTGCGGTGTGGGTTCCCGATTTGGGGGGGACTGTATTTGTAGCAGCTGCGGAGGCGGGCGGGCTCGCGAAAATTTTCGCGCGGTGAGGCGGGTTGGCCTTTGGGTGATTCTGGAGCGACGGATGCGATCCAACGGCAGGGAGGGCGCCTGTGCGAGTGGCGATCCGCGAGACGGGCAATGGCGTGACCTTATTGGCTGCGATGGTGTTATGGAGGATCGACGGGCCCATAGAGGATACTGGATTGTTTTTCTTTCTATATTCTTTCCAGGGCCCCGCTTCTTTCATTTTTTCCAGGGCCCATCATACGAATACGGCCCAACGGCGCTCTACGTGGTCACCTATGCCGGGCACTGTTTTCTTCTAAAGAAACAGTTCGTCAAGCTGTGAAAAATCTGAACCAACAGAGAGACCTAGTATTGTCTTTGGTGTTTCAGAAAAGTGATAAAGTTTCATGAATGAGGAAGCTTAGCAACAATGATCGCCACAACAAACTTGTTGGGAGCACACACATTTTCAAAACAGAGGTTTGACACCTGATTTTGGTAAGATACAGATTGCAATGAAGATGGTCTCGAGTGAATGGGTTTTCAGCATGAAAAGATTCACGTCGCCGAATGGAATCACTTTGATGTTTCGATTATATTCATTCGACTTTATCTTACGGACCGAAACTATACTCCGAGTGGCATAATTCAATGTTCCGAGTGGTTTTTGGCCAATCATGTCTTCAAGATAACCTCGGGTGAAGGAGCACTCTTAAGGAATTGTCTTCGTCTCGTCGAGGCAATCGATTTTGATATATAAATCATCTCAATCCGAATTCATATGCAAAAGTTAGAGGCAATACACTGCAGACCGAATCTCAACGGAAATATGGCGCGAGGTGCCAGACACTTGTCTGATAGGTTGCGCGAGTAATTCGGCCATCAAGACGGCCTTGAATCGAAAAACCTTCAACACGGAAAAGTTTCGTCTCGTCGAGCCGATCGATTTTCATATATATTTCGTCTCAATCTGAGGTCGTATGAGGCCTGGAGAGACAAATCAAGATCGGGCTATGTTTTCAGTCGGAAATCCGAGTGAAAAGTTTCATATATATTTCGTCTCAATCCGAGGTCGTATGAGGCCCGGAGAGACAAATCAAGATCGGGCTATGTTTTCAGTCGGAAATCCGAGTGAAAAGTTTACCATCCGAGTGAAAGTTTACGGTCGAGTGAAAATTTACCGGTCGAGTGAAAGTTTGCTGACCGGATGAACTTATTATTATCCAAGTGAAAATATAGTCATCCGAGTGGAAATATGATCATCCGAGTGAAATTGTCGTCCAGGTGAAAATATTTCGAGTGAAAAGATTACCATCGGAACGAAAACTTGCCGATTGAATAAGATAGTGCCTTCCGAGTGGAAATATAGTCATCCGAGTGGAAATATAGTCATCCGAGTGGAAATATAGTCATCTGAGTGAAAGATTGTCTTCCGAGTGAAAAAGTCCAATCGGACGATCCGAGTGAAAGTATCTAATATCCGAGTGGATGAGCTCAAGTCCGAGTGAAATTGAACATGTGCTCGAAAGTTTATCAAAATGACCTTGGATGAAGAAGTGTTCAATACAGAAGTTGTGCGTATCATCAAGACGGTAAACTTTGATTTTGGAGTCATCATCATCAGAGATAATATATAGCCTACAAATTTACTACGAGACTCGGATAATCCAGTCTACTGCAAGACCGAGTCCGACTGGAAGATAAAGATAACCTCGAAAAAAGATGACCTCGAAAAGTATTCAAGATGGCCTTATTTGAAAAAGTGATCAACATGAGAGTTGTTTGTATCGTTGAGGCGCACAAGTTTTATATTTGGGCTGTCTCGATCGGAGATCATATACAAGCCCGGCGGCCCGCGCAAGAAGGAAGACAGAGTTTGGGCCAGATTCAGACTGAATCCGAGTTGGAATAGAATTAGGACTCTAGGACGTGAATTGATGTAATTTTTCTTGTAAGGAAAGCCTAGATGAATCCTTTACTTGTACGGGAAGTCCAGCCGCCTCTTATATATGTTGGGGGTGACGGCCGATTGAATAACACACAATCGAACAAATCAATATACTACTTTTTCATCTACGTTTTATCTCTTCACCGTTTTTCTATCTCGTTCTTCGTTGTTCTTCGTGTTTGAGAGCTGCGAATCCCGAGGCTCTAGGGGTGAGCGAATCGACCTAGGGCAGCCCATAGCCGCCGCACTCCCTGACGGGGTCCCTCTCGGGGGTGTGGGGTTTTCGGGTCTGCAAAAGCGCCTGTCGACTGTCTTGCGTATCGCGCTGTCGGTCGGGTTTCCTTCGATGTGAGCTGCGGTGCATCACCCCCGGCGTCGAGGGTACACGTGACGTGTTCGTGTGTCAACACACTTTTTGGCGACTCCGCTGGGGATCGAAGATCAATCATCATCATCCACCATGTCCGATCTTCCCAAGCCATCTGAGGTAGACGCCGATAACATCATTAAGCCCGGTCGATCATCGCCAAGTCTATGAGGAGTACAAGAAGGCGCGCGAGAAGAAGGACCTGCAGGAGTTCCTTGCAAAATTCAAGAAAGATCGCCAAGGCAACATCACTCCGATTGAAGAAATCAAGTTCCCTCCTCTTCAAACTGAACAGGTTAAACCCTCTGTAAGTACTGCCTTTTCTCCTGAGCAGTGGGCTAAGATTGAAAGTCGTATTGCTGATGGTAACAATCTAGTTTATCAAACTTTTATAGAAAATACTAATGCTCAGAAGAATATATCTCAATCGTCTAGTGGTAATAATGGTGTAGCTGCTAGTGTGCAAAACCCTAATTTGGCTTTACCTATTGCATCGGCGCCTCCCGTGCCGATGACTTATTATCCTACCCAAACAAATCAGATTGTGGCTACACCCATTAATCCTATTATGAGCATGACAGGTTCGGTGGCAACGCCGAACCAAACTCTACCTACAGCTACAACCACTCGACCACTACCAAATTATGGGTCGACATGCATGCCACAATTCCTACCTACAGCTAGTAACCATACTCTTCCTATGTCACTGCCACAAGCTTCATTGTCCACTATGGATGATGGTCTAGCTAATCTTAGAGAGGAGATGGCTAAGATGCTTAGAGAGAATTTTGGAGTTGAGTTACCTCGGAATCGGATTTACCAAAAGCCGTACCCCGAGTACTTTGATGCCATCCAGTGCCCTTCGGGATATAAGATTCCAGATTTTATTAAGTTCAATGGAGAGGGCACAAAAACCACATGGGAGCATGTTAGTCAATACTTAGCACAACTAGGTGAAGCAGGCTCACTAAATGAGTTGAAAGTGCGTTTGTTTCCTTTATCTTTAACTGGTACTGCATTTTCATGGTTTTCTTCTTTATCACATGGTTCCATTCGGGTTTGGTCACAGCTAGAGCAGAAATTTCATGATCACTTTTATAGCGGCGACAATGAACTCAAGTTATCACATCTAACATCGGTTAAACAGAAGCATGATGAATCGGTCTCCGATTACGTCAAGAGATTCAGAGAAACAAAAAACTGGTGTTTTAGTTTGGTGATAATCGAGAGAGACTTGGCAGACCTAGTGCTAAGTGGTTTGAGAACTCCCATTAGATAAAAGATAGAAGGTTATGAGTTCTTAAATATCAACCAAGTCTTACAAAGGACTTTGGCTCAGGAAAGCCGAAGCAAATATCTCAAAGAAGTGCATAGATACAAAGCCGATCTGTAACACCCTGGATGTAACTTTCCCTATTTGTACTCCAACTCTTGCCGTTTCCGGCGTTAAGTTATATTTATTTCTCGGGTTCGGGTCTTTGTCTCCGTGTGTTGTTTTCTTTTTCATGCATCTCATATCATGTCATCATGTGCATTGCATTTGCATACGTGTTCATCTCATGCATCCGAGCTTTTTCCCCGTTGTCCGTTTTGCATTCCGGCGCTTCGTTCTCCTCCGGTGGTCATTTCTAGCTTTCTTTCGTGTTTGGGGATTAAACATTTCCGGATTGGACCGAGACTTGCCAAGCGGCCTTGGTTTACTACCGGTAGACCGCCTGTCAAGTTTCGTATCATTTGGACTTCGTTTGATACTCCAACAGTTAACCGAGGGACCGAAAAGGCCTCGTGTGTGTTGCAGCCCAACACCCCTCCATTTTGGCCCAAAACCCACCAAACTCTGCTCCATGTCCTAGAGCGTTCGATCACGATCGCATGGCCGAAAACCGCACCTCATTTGGACTCTCCTAGCTCCCTCTATGCCTATATATACACCCCTCCATTTTCGGATCTCTCCCTCTCCCCGAAACCCTAAAACTCTCTCCCGCCGCCGCCGGACGTGTCCGCGCCAGGCCGGACAACGTCCGGATCGCACCCGCCGCTGCCCGCAGCCACTCGCGGGGCGCCACGTGGCAGCCGGCCGCCGCCGCCGCCGCGGCCCGCCCGGCCCGCGTAGAGCCCCCGCGGCCCAGAGGAGGAGCGCCGCCCGCCGCCATTCTCCTCCCCGAGCCGGACCACCGCCGCCGCCTCCCTCCTAGCCGGCTGCCGCCCCGGGTCGCCGTGGTGCCCGCCGCCCACGTCGCCGACTCCGGCGGCCGACACCGACGCCGCCGCGTCCGAGCCCGCCGGAACACCGCCGCCCGCCGCCTCCTCGTTGCTCCGGCGAGCCCCGCCTCCTCCCCGACGCCGGCGCCGTCCAGCCGGTCCGGCGACCTCGCCCCGCCATCCGTTTCTTCTCCGGCGACGGTCGTCATCGGGAATCGCGCCGCCGCTACAGTGTTCCGGCCCGGATCTCAGATCTGATTTTTTTCCTAACCCTAGGTCATTTTTTTTCACTAAGTCCCAGATTTTTTAGCTCATATGCTCTTGTTCGAGGCCCCGTAACTTTTCTTCCGTAGCTCCGATTCATGCATATAGTATATCAAATTGTTCGTCTCGATGAGTACATCATTTCGTTCCATTGCATCATTTTCATTTGAGCTCATCTTGATGCCCAAAATGCTGTTAGAAGGAGGCTTCGTGAGTTAATTGTCAGATCTGCTAGTTCATCTTAGACTTTTGTCATTTTTGCCATGATTATTGTGTGCATGCTATGCCTATGAGTCCTTCATATGTTTTGTTAAGCATTTTGTCTTCTTTCCAGAGGTGCAACTCATGCATTTTTAGGATGTGTGTGGTGACTTGTGCAAGCTTGCAAAGTGAGGCACCCGGTAAATCTGTTTTCAGGGACTTAGCTGTTTTCACTAAGTCTGGGATATTTTAGTTCATGATGCCATATGTTCAGCTTGTTTCCTAGTGATCCGTGCCTCTTTTGAGGATGATCAGTAAAGGAGTTTTGTTAATCATGTTATTCTCTATCCATCCTTGTATTTGTTTGCAATTATGGAACACCCTAGCTTGAGTCAATCGAGCTCTACTTTTGCTTCGTTATGAATCTGGGCAGATCGTCAACTCGTTTGCGATTTTGCCGATGCTATTGTAGTTGATACGTGCATGCCATGCCATTGATCTTACCATGTCTAGCTAGTATTTTGTGCCTTCTTAATGGATGTATGCTTGCCTTGCCATGACTTGCACCGTAGTGAGTACATCAAGCTCGTTTACATGCCTTCGTGAGTAATATTTCAGCATGGCTCAGTTTTCACTAAGTCTGGAAACTGATTGTGTTTTAGCCATGTTCGTGTGCCCGTTAGTATATTTTGTGATCCCTTTTGGCCTCAGGTCAGTTTGGGACTTTTGTTAAGCTTGTTGAGTAGCTCCATGCCATGTTCTTACTTGTCTTAATCAGGTCATGTATCATATTGTTTTGCTGCTCCGAAGAGGGCTTCATGATCTGAAATTTCAGACTAGTGTTAATTTCACTAAGTCTGGAATCTGTTTTGCAATTGCGTTTTTGCCATACTTGTTTGGACCTCATAATGGATGAGTTGGCCGTGGCTCAGTGCTAGTCTTTTGTTAAGCATCTTGTGGGCATCCCTGCCATGTATTTTGTTGTCATGTTTGGTGGCTGTAGCATGTTCATCTCATTGCATTTAGATGCCTACTTACTATAAATTGCAGACCGGTGTCATATCTTAAAACGCTTGCCATTTCCAAACCGTAACTCCGATTCCGGCGTTCTTTATATCGTTTTCAAGTGATTTCATCTCATATTTCCAGTGGCACCCTTGGAATTCCAATTTGAGGCCAGGTTCATGCATTTCCTGTCATATCTTGCATTTTGCATCCCTCATCGCATCCCGCATAGCATATCTTCATTTCATCATATTGCTTGGTCTTGCACGTGGTTGATTGTATCCTTGTTGTTTGTTTGTCTTGTTTGGGTAGAGCCGGGAGACGAGTTCGCTACCGAGGAGCCCGTTGAGTTTGCTTGTGAGGATCCAGTCAACTCTGACAACTGTGCAGGCAAGATGATCATACCCTCGAAATCACTACTATCTTTGCTATGCTAGTTTGCTCGCTCTTTGCTATGCCAATGCTACGATGCCTACCTTTTGCTTGTCAGCCTCCCAATTGCCATGTTGAACCTCTAACCCACCTTGTCCTAGCAAACCGTTGATTGGCTATGTTACCGCTTTGCTCAGCCCCTCTTATAGCGTTGCTAGTTGCAGGTGAAGATTGGAGGTTGTTCCTTGTTGGAACATCTTTTATTTACTTGTTGGGATATCATTATATTGACATGTTATCTTAATGCATCTATATACTTGGTAAAGGGTGGAAGGCTCGGCCTCTCGCCTAGTGTTTTGTTCCACTCTTGCCGCCCTAGTTTCCGTCATATCGGTGTTATGTTCTCGGATTTTGCGTTCCTTACGCGGTTGGGTTATAATGGGAACCCCTTGATATTTCGCCTTGATTAAAGCTTGTCCAGCAATGCCCAACATTGGTTTTACCATTTGCCACCTAGCCCTTTTCTTTCCCTTGGGTTCTGCAGACTCAAGGGTCATCTTATTTACACCCCCGGGCCAGTGCTCCTCTGAGTGTTGGTCCACCTGTCAGCTGCCGGTGGCCACCAGGGGCAACTCTGGGCTGGCCTACCCATACCTAAGACAATCTGAGTGTGCCCTGAGAAAGAGATATGTGCAGCTCCTATCGGGATTTGTCGGCACATTCGGGCGGTGTTGCTGGTCTTATTTTAACCTGTCGAAGTGTCTTGAGTTACCGAGATGCCGAGTCTGATCGGAACGTCTTGGGAGGAGGTCTATTCCTTCGTTGACCGTGAGAGCTTGTCATGGGCTAAGTTGGGACTCCCCTGCAGGGATTGAACTTTCGAAAGCCGTGCCCGCGGTTATGGGCAGATGGGAATTTGTTAATGTCCGGTTGTAGATAACTTGAACCTTAATTAATTAAAATGAATCAACTGAGTGTGTTACCGTGATGGCCTCTTCTCGGCGGAGTCCGGGAAGTGGACACGGTGTTGGAGTTATGCTTGCGCAGGTTGTTCCTCTAGATTCTCGCTCGTGCTTTGCCTCCTCTTCTCGCTCTCTTTGGCGTATAAGTTAGCCACCATATATGCTAGTCGCTTGCTGTAGCTCCACATACTTTTGCCTTATCCTTCCTATAAGCTTAAATAGTCTTGATCGCGAGGGTGCGAGATTGCTGAGTCCCTGTGGCTCACAGATACTATAACTCCAGATGCAGGTCCAGGTGATTCCGCTCCAGGTGACGAGTACGAGCTCAAGTGGGAGTTCGACGAGGACTCTCAGTGTTACTACGTGTCTTTTCCTGATGATCAGTAGCGGTGCCTAGTTGGGGTTTGATTCAGGGCCTTGTCGCATGTTGGGTTCTTTTCCATTTTGGCGCCGTAGTCGGGCCATGAGTGTTTGTATGATGGATGTTATTTATGTACTTTGATGTGATGTGGCGAGTGTAAGCCAACTATGTTCTTCCCCCTTTTATTATATATTACATGGGATGTTGTAATGATTGCCTGACTTGCGACATTGCTTTCAATGCGGTTATGTCTCTAAGTCGTGCCTCGACACGTGGGAGCTATAGCCGCATCGAGGGCGTTATACGATCGTCCAAAGATGAATATGGTGGAATATGATAGTGATCACTCGGACGATGAGGGTGATGTTTTTGCTACTGAATTTGTTTGGCCATCTAAGGCCAAACCCTTTACTTGCAATGATCTGAAACCGATTCATAAGAATCGTGATGAAGAGATGAAGTTTACTTTTAACATTGCTAAGTGTGATAGAATATTTGATGCTTTGCTGCAGGCTAAGATTATTAGAATATCTCATACTTTACCGCCGTTTGAAGAGCTAAAACGGCGTGCTTATTGCAAGTATCATAATTCTTTTTCTCATGCTACTAACGATTGCAATGTTTTTCGACGACAGATACAATCGGCCATTAATGACGGACGATTGAACTTTTCTGAGATGCAAGTTGATAAACAACCTTTTCCAATGAATACCATGGATTTGGAGGGGAAGAAGCTACTCATTCGGCCTGAGGTAGCCGAATCTGCTAATAAAGCTAATATCATTATTGGTGAGCCCAGGAAAGACAAGGAAGGCAGCACTGTCTTGGGGAGACATGTTGTGCTTGATAAGCAGCCCGATGGCAAGGAAGTAATCAAAATAACCATCAAAAATCCTACACTCGGGGGGCAACTGCAAGTGCAAGAAAATGCTCGTGTGAGATTTGTCAAGCCCAAGAGTCCAGAAATTGGCAAGTGGAAAAGGAATGAAGTTAAAGTACAGCGCAAGCGGATCAAGCCAACTTTTGATATGTTGTTGTCCAAGTACACCAACTAGTCGGCCGGTTCTAGTTTTAATCGACCGACTCATCTGAAGCGACCAAGTCACCATCAGCTGATATGTTCAGTCAGTATATGAAACTGAGTGGACCAAGGGTGTCGTTTCCAGAAGAGCATACGCAATCTGTTTGGGATCGAGTTGGCTATTCATATAGAGGCCGACTGGCTATCAGTCGGCTGGTCAAAACATGCGACCAGATAGAAATTATCTGAGTGTAAGAATGCACCCAGGTGGAAGTTATCCGAGTGAAAAAATGTGGTCAAGTAGATTCCATCCGACTGAATTCCATCCGAGTGGATTCCATACGAGTGACATCCATTCGAGTGGATTCCATCAGAGTAAAAAGGTGCGCCCAAGTGGAAATTTCATGCATCTAGAAAGTCGAAAAAATGGTGTGTTAAATCACCAAGTGTTGCAGCAATTGAGTCGGGAAAAGGCAAGGAGAAAATGGATGCCGACTCACTTATCTTGGGCACCGAAACATTCGCCATACAGCAGCCGATTGTGCATAGCAATCCGACTGAGCCGATACTATCTATCGCGCCAAAGCACTCGGCTAATAACCATGAAGCAAGCACCAGCCGAGTAAAAACGAGAGATCCTAAATACACTCAGCCAAAGTGGTGTCCTCCAGGGCTAACAAAGACACAAAAGAGGAAACTACAGAGGTTAAGGAGTCAAGAGATGGCAGGACAAGAGGCCGAGAAGCAAAGGGATAAGTTGTTCAATGACACTCGGCCTATGGTACCTACAAAACAAGTGTGGAGGCCCAAACAAATACAAGATGTTGTGGCTTCTACACCTATCACAGCAGCACCTACACTACCAAAAGAGGACGACGCAATCATTGCATCGTCTACGTTACCTATTGCTTCCTCTTCACTCGGACAAATTTCTGAATCGGTGGATGCACTTGAGGAGGAGGCTGATATGTTGGACTATGAGTCTACACCGGTTCATCAAGGTATGGATATCAATATGGTGTATTACTTACCTGCTGAGTTTCGTGCTGTAGATGAGGAAGGGGAGGTGGCTCAGCTGGATTTTGGCCCTAAAAACACGATATTCGAGAAGCCAAAAGAGCCAGTAACGCATCTGAAACCATTATATCTCAGAGGTCATATCAACGGGTCGCCCCTCACTCGGATGCTTGTTGATGGTGGTGCTGTGGTAAATCTTATGCCTTATTCGGTCTTCAAGAAATTGGGTTTGCCTGATGAAGAATTGATCAAGACCAATATGATGCTCAACGGGTTTGAAGGCAAAGAGAAAACTGAAGCCAAAGGTGTAATGTATGTGGAGCTTACAGTCGGAAGCAAAACTTTGGCTACTGCATTCTTTGTCGCTGAGGTGCAAGGTAACTACAACGTTATACTAGGCCGTGATTGGGTTCATGCAAACCAGTGCGTGCCATCCACTATGCACCAGTTTTTGATTCAGTGGGTTGATGATGAAGTGGAAGTTATTCATGCGGATAACTTGGCATGTGTTGCTTTGGCCGATGCATCGGTGGATTGGAAACATCCCAATGCTACTTGCTTGACGGGACGTGACTTATCAAAATTTGATTTTCTCAGCGCGACCAAGAATGGTTTTGTGCCCGTCTCCTTAAAGCCGAGTGAATGCAATCGGCTCCAAGGTATGATATGTTTAAATGGATCCTAATTCCGAGTGGTTACAAAAACATCTTGTAAAGTATCGGTCCAATGAGAATGATATGTATGAGTCTATAGAGGAGTTGGATGACATGGATAAACTTGGACAAGGTTTTACATCAGCCGATCCGTTAGAAGAGGTAGATATTGGAGATGGTTCAGTCACTCGACCAACATTTATAAACAAAAATTTGAAAGCCGATTGTAAGGCTAAGTTAATCGAGCTATTGAAAGAATATGTTTGTTGCTTTGCATGGGAATATCATGAGATGCCAGGGTTAAGCCGAGAGCTAGTGGAGCATCGGTTTCCTATAAAGGCCGGTTTTAGACCTTATAAACAATCGGCCAGAAAATTTAATCCGAAAACATATGACAGGATCAAAGAAGAGATCGGTCGACTGCTTGAAGCTAATTTCATTCGACCTTGCAGGTATGCCGAGTGGATTTCTAACATTGTCCCAGTGGAGAAGAAAGGGTCCGGTAAGTTGAGGGTGTGCATTGACTTCAGAGATTTGAATAGGGCTACACCCAAAGATGAGTATCCTATGCCAATAGCCGATATGCTTATTAATGATGCTTCTGGACATAAGGTTATTAGCTTTCTAGATGGTAATGCCGGATACAACCAAATTTTTATGGCCGAAGAGGACATGTACAAGACAGCTTTTCGATGCCCTGGTTTCCTTGGTTTATTCGAGTAGACAGTGATGACATTCGGATTAAAAAATGCTGGCGCCACATATCAAAGGGCTATGAATTTGATTTTTCATGATTTACTCGGTGTCATACTTGAAGTTTATATTGATGATATTGTTGTCAAATCGGATGCTTTTGAATCTCACTTGGCCGATTTGCATTTAGCTTTTGAAAGAATGAAAAAGTATGGGCTGAAAATGATCCTTTGAAGTGTGCTTTCGGCGTGTCAGCTGGCAAGTTTTTGGGTTTCATTATTCATGAAGATGGTATAAAGATTGATCCCAAAAAGATAGAGGCTATACAGAAAGTGGAGGCTCCAACATGCAAGAGAGATATGCAAAAGTTCCTTGGCAAGGTCAGTTATTTGAGAAAGTTCATAGCTAACCTATCAGGGAAAGTTGATGCATTTACTCCTATCCTTCGGTTAAATAATGATGCTGATTTCACTTGGGGGGCAAAACAGCAAGAAGCATTTGATATGATCAAGAATTATTTGTGCACTCCTCCGATGATGAGAGCACCCAAGCATAGAGAACCCTTCAGACTTTACATTGCAGCAGAGGAAGGAGTTATTGGTGCTGTTCTAACTCAAGAGACCGAAGGAAAAGAGCATGCCATCACTTATTTGAGCCACCGCTTATTGGACGCAGAGACAAGGTATACATTTATTGAGAAATTATGTCTATGCTTATATTATGCTTGCACAAAACTGAGACATTATTTAGTGCCGAGTGTTTGTGTAGTAGCTTGTCAAACCGATGTCATTAAATACATGTTGCATAGGCCAATTCTTAGTGGTAGAATTGGCAAGTGGGCTTATGCTTTGATTGAATATGATTTGGCTTATGAATCTCTAAAATCCATGAAAGGCCAAATTGTTGCTAATTTCATTGTTGAACATCGGATTAATAACAAGCATGATGTTGTTATGAACCTTGTTTCATTAGTACCATGGAGATTATTCTTTGATGGTTCAGTTTGTAGAAATGGCCAAGGTGTTGGTATTGTTTACATATCTCCTCATGGTGCTGTTTTTGAAGCCTCATGCCGCTTAGAATATTTTGCACAAACAATCAAGCCGAATATGAAGCATTGTTATTCGGCCTAGAGATGTTACTTGCTATAGGTGTTACACATATGGAGGTTTATGGTGATTCGTTACTAGTGGTGCAGCAAATATCCAAAGTCTTTCAGTGTTTGGACGAATCACTTAATGTTTATCTTGATAAATGTCTAGATATAATCTCTACTTTGGATTGTTTTAGCATTGCACATATATCTAGACATGACAACTGGAGAGAAAATGAGTTGGCACAGCAAGCATCTGGATACCATGTTGATCATGGCATGTTTCATATTTCTCAAAGTCCGATGTCTTGTCTTACCAGTATAGAAGAGGCCGAACCAGAACCCACTGATTCGGTCATTAACAAAAAATCTAGTGCAGGTGACAATCCCGACTGGAGGAAGCCCATTGTTGATTACTTGTGCAATCCGAGTGAAAGGGTGGACAGGGCTGTTCGGCGTATGGCTTTCAAGTATACAATGAGAGATGATGGTCTTTATCGCCGAACAGTCGATGATGTTCTTCTAAAGTGTTTGGATGAGGACCAGGCAAGAGTTGCTATGGGAGAGGTACATGAAGGCATTTGTGGCACTCACCAGTTGGCTCTCAAGATGAAATGGTTATTGCGACGTGCTGGGTTTTATTGGCCGACTATGATTAATGATTGCTTCAGATATTATAAAGGGTGCGAAGCTTGTCAAAATTTGGTATTTGGTGATATTCAATTGGCTCATGCTGCTATGTTGCATCCTGTTATCAAGCCATGGCCTTTCAGAGGATGGGGTTTAGACTTTATTGGGCAAATTCATCCATCTTCCTCAAAGGGGCATCGGTTCGTATTGGTGGCAACTGCTTATTTCACTAAATGGTCTGAAGCAGTACCTCTCAAGAACATGACACATAGAGAGGTAATTCAATTCATAACCGAGCACATTATTCATAGATTCGGTATTCCTCAAATGTTAACAACGGATCAAGGTTCATCTTTCATGTCACACCAAGTCAGAGAGTTTGCCGGATCTTATAACATAAAGTTGCTCAATTCCTCTCCATATTATGCCCAAGCTAATGGACAAGCTGAGTCTAGCAATAAAATTTTAATCAAATTCATCAAGAAAAATATTGAAGATAATCCAAGGAAATGGCATGAGTTGTTGTCTGAAGCTTTGTGGGCACATAGAATTTCAAGGCATGGTGCTACGAAGGTGACCCCATATGAGCTAGTATATGGTCAAGAGGCCGTTTCACCAGTGGAAGTAAATTTGAATGCTTTGAGAATAGCCAAACAAAATGATTTATCGGCAATAGACTTTTATAACTTGATGATGGACAATATTGATGAGGTTGCCGATAAACGTTTGGTTGCTTTGAATTCCATAGAGAGAGACAAGTTGAGGGTTGCAAGAGCTTACAATAAGAAATTTAAGTTGAAGAATTTTCAAGTTGGTGATCTCGTCTGGAAAGTGATTCTGCCGATTGGTTTAAGAGATAGAAAATTCGGAAAGTGGTCTCCAAGTTGGGAAGGTCCTTTTAGAATTACAAGAGTTGTTCCCGGAAATTCATATTTGGTGGAATCAATACAAGGGGCATTGTTACCTCGAGCTCTCAATGGCAAATATTTGAAGAAGTACCACCCGAGTGTGTGGCAGGAAGTCTAAGTAGGCAATGGCCGATATACGATTATCGCCCTTAGCACAAACATGGCCGATACATAATTATCGCCCTGAGAAAAATAAATGGCCGATGGAGTGTTGATATCGTCCTTAGAACAAACACTATGCATATTATTTTTCGGCGTGCAAGCTTTGCCGAAAAACAGGGGGGCATGTGTTGACACCTGATTTTGGCAAGATACAGATTGCAATGAAGATGGTCTCGAGTGAACGGGTTTTCAGCATGAAAAGATTCACGTCTCCGAGTGGAACCACTCTGATGGGTTGCACGAGTAATTCGGCCATCAAGGCGGCCTTGAATCGAAAAACCTTCAACACGGAAAAGTTTCGTCTCGTCGAGCCGATTGATTTTCATATATAATTCGTCTCAATCCAAGGTCGTATGAGGCCTGGAGAGACAAATCAAGATCGGGCTATGTTTTCAGTCGGAAATCCGAGTGAAAAGTTACCATCCGAGTGAGAATTTACGGTCGAGTGAAAATTTACCGGTCGAGTGAAAGTTGCTGACCGAATGAAATTATTATTATCCAAGTGGAAATATAGTCATCCGAGTGCAAATACGATCATCCGAGTGAAATTGTCGTCCAGGTGAAAATATTTCGAGTGAAAAAGATTACCATCGGGACGAAAACTTGCCGATTGAATAAGATAGTGCCTTCCGAGTGGAAATATAGTCATCCGAGTGGAAATATAGTCATCCGAGTGGAAATATAGTCATCCGAGTGAAAGATTGTCTTCCGAGTGAAAAAGTCCAATCGGACGATCCGAGTGAAAGTATCTAATATCCGAGTGGATGAGCTCAAGTCCGAGTGAAATTGAACATGTGCTCGAAAGTTTATCAAAATGACCTTGGATGAAGAAGTGTTCAATACAGAAGTTGTGCGTATCATCAAGACGGTAAACTTTGATTTTGGAGTCATCATCATCAGAGATAATATATAGCCTACAAATTCACTACGAGACTCGGATAATCCAGTCTACTGCAGACCGAGTCCGACTGAAGATAAAGATACAAAAGATGACCTCGAAAAGTATTCAAGATGGCCTTATTTGAAAAAAGTGATCAACATGAGAGTTGTTCGTATCGTCGAGGCGCACAAGTTTGATATTTGGGCCGTCTCGATCGGAGATCATATGCAAGCCCGGCGGCCCGCGCAAGAAGGAAGACAGAGTTTGGGCCAGATTCAGACTGAATCCGAGTTGGAATAGAATTAGGACTCTAGGACGTGAATTGATGTAATTTTTCTTGTAAGGAAAGCCTAGATGAATCCTTTACTTGTATGGGAAGTCCATCCGCCTCTTATATATGTTGGGGGTGACGGCCGATTGAACAACACACAATCGAACAAATCAATATACTACTTTTTCATCTACGTTTTATCTCTTCACCATTTTTCTATCTCGTTCTTCGTTGTTCTTCGTGTTTGAGAGCTGCGAATCCCGAGGCTCTAGGGGTGAGCGAATCGACCTAGGGCAGCCCATAGCCGCCGCACTCCCTGACGGGGTCCCTCTCGGGGGTGTGGGGTTTTCGGGTCTGCAAAAGCGCCTGTCGACTGTCTTGCGTATCGCGCTGTCGGTCGGGTCTCCTTCGATGTGAGCTGCGGTGCATCACCCCCGGCGTCGAGGGTACACGTGACGTGTTCGTGTGTCAGCAAGAGGCAAAAGGATTGTCTCATCAATTAATTAAGAAGACAATTGCCTAGTTAATATACAAAAAACCGGGTGAAATCGATACAAAATAAAGTCACCCAACATTTTAAAAAAAAAGGCACCCAACACGAACACACCATGACCACGTCGACGGGCCGCCAAATGCTCCCAACACACACTTAGGGCCCGTTTGGATCGTCTCCAGCTTCTTGAAATAGCCAGCTTCTCGAGAAGCCACCCAGCACCAACTTGTTGAGAAGCCAACCAGCGTCGGCTTCAAACGGGAGCAGCGATGCGTTCGGAGCATAGAGCAACTCCTCTTCGTCAGTAGAAAACAGAGAGAGGTAGGGGAAGGGTAGCTCCTACTGGGGTTTGGCGTCCTATTGCCGGTGACGTGGATGCAGTGATGATGCAAGAGGCGGGCAGCGGAGACTAACAGTGGCGCGTCAGCTGACCGGCGGGCGATGGGCGACGAGTTGGTGGCTGCTGGGGTTGGCGACAAAGAGGAAACACAAAGGGGGGAGGGTGTTTATGCGGCCGCTCGGGGTGGGCTTCTGCAAATCGAAATGGTACGAAGCCACACTTCGTAATGGCATTTTCTGTAATTTAAATCAACTCCGCCTTCCATTCTTAGCTTTTGCTGCTCCACAAAAATACAATACATCAGGCGGGTTCCGCGAAGCGGGATTCTAAGAGCTGGAGTGTTTAGGATGGCTTCTCACGCGGAGCCAGTGAAGCTGGCTCGTGGAGAGGTTCCCAAAGGGGCCTTATGGAGCTCGAGTTCCTTTGCCATCCACTGCTTCTGATGAGTTTGTTTGATAACAAAATAGTTCTCAACTATTATGTAGTAGTTGAACTGCTCTATATCATGAAATTCACCACCGACATCGATGGGAGTGGACTTGGATTCATGTGCATCCCACAGTTCTTTGACATTCCGCACGTGTAAAGATGCACCGACCAACCTGTCAACCCACACACACAAATACTGTAGTGGACTCCGATAATGGTTTGTCCAATTCAGAAGTAAGCGGTCCACTCGGAGTACTAGTCAAAACCCCATACATGTTCATAACGGCGACCCGTCGGATGTTTTTGGTCTGCTATCTCTTGAAGTGAGTACCAGTAGACAGTCTCGATTCAGAACGGTGGCAAAGATAGTCAATGAAAATTACCTAAACAAATACGTTTTTGAATTGTTATGCAATTAGACCATTTTTGTTAAAGCTTAATCCAGATTAGTATTATTACAAGATTATTGACATGGCAAATCACATACGACACACTAGAAACATCTAGCATGCACCAGTATAAAAACGAGCATTAGCAGTGGCCCCCGGAAGCGGTTGTGACCAAGCAGAACAAAGCCGCATGTAATGAACACACCGGATACGGTTATTTTTCCTATACGTATATCCAGAGACGGTTAGAAATATGAAACCACATGTATGAACATTGGAGGTGGTTGAAGTTTTGAAACCGCTTCCAATTACTCACGTGTATGTGGGTGGAATCAAGAACCCGCCTGCACGGAACAAATTCCGAAAAAGATAAACATGTTCTGGACAAAATCCGAGAGTGATGTTTGTCAATATTAAACAACTGACTAAGTTGGCTATGATTTTCTCATCAAAACACATCAAATAATTATATATCGTATTAGTGATCTTAATATTTTTGAATATCAATGGGTGTAGTATCTTTTAGTTGCACTGCACAAATGAACTAATCGGATTGGAGTATGTACAAATGAGTTTGTGACCACAATAGTCATCAGATTTAAAGCTTAACTTATTTCATATTTGTTAACATCAATTGATGATTACTTATTAATAACTAAGTTTTTTTGCATTCGACTAAACATTATGACCATGCATATTTTTCATATGTTTATTGATATTAATTGCACTGTAGAAATGCACAAAAAGAAGATGACAGTATGGTACGAGATAAATTGTGCCAGCTAATGATTCGTTGTAGTCCACTGAACGGGCGGTGATGAAGCTATGTACCTAGGGTAGGGTCATGGACCTGTCCAAACTGACCTACCCAAGGACATCTCCAGAAGAAATCACCTTTCAATCGACTTGGAGGTGTTCCACTCGACGGACTCGAAGATACTCGACCAAGAAGCAATCACTCGACCAAGAAGCAACCACTCGACGGTCAGGAGAACTAAGGGCACTCTGCATGCTAACGGTCGGTTATTAAGTAGCTTTTATGGTCATCATAGCACTTTATTAGAGGCGTTACCAGTAATGCCCGACATTAATGTATTTAAACCCTTTGTAACTGAGGGCGGGAGGGGTCTGGCGAACTCTATATAAGTCACCCCTCCTCAGGGACAAGGGTTCGCACCCCTGTAATTCATACACGCATAATCCACTCAACCGCCTTCGGGCTCCGAGACGTAGGGCTATTACTTCCTCCGGGAAGGGCCTGAACTCGTAAACCTTGCGTGCTTAAAACTTCTCCATAGCTAAGATCTTGCCTCTCCATACTTACCCCCCTACATCACCGTCAGACTTAGAACCACGACAGTTGGCGCCCACCGTGGGGCAGGTGTTTTAGCGTTTTGTTGGAGGAGTTGCGATCTTTTCCGACCCGAATCATCATGATTTTCGGCGGAGTTTTGGTGGAAGGCCGCGAGATCTGTCTCGGCGCGCTCACGTTCATCGCCGACGACTCCGCTTGGCTTCAGGAGGCTCCGCTCGACATGAACGCACTCCCTGTCCACGGGGCAACGCACTTTAGCGCGTGCGTCCACGACGTTCTCCTGCGGCAACCGTCGACCCCCTACCCGGTCGGCTTCTGTGTTGTCCTCCCTCCCTGTTTCCCGCCGGCGCAAGCGCTCCGGTCGGTCGAGACTTCAGCGGTGGGTGAGGCACGCGGTGGCACGCCAGTCGGCCACCCCTCAAGTCGCGGCGATCGAGCCCGACGAATCCCTCTACGGTCTGTTCGACCTGTCGACTGGCTCCGCAGAGACCGCATCCGAGTGTGACAGCAGTGATCCGGCGGCGGAGGTTCTGATGGTCGATGGACCGCCCAGTCCTCCCGGTTTTCCCCGCACCGACGGAGGCGCAGGTGGAGGTGACCCGTCGCGTTCCCATGAGGAATATCTCCCCGAGCCTCTCACGTCGCTGCAGAGAGAAGAACTTCGTCGCCGGAACATGGATGCACTACACACTCCTATCGTTGGAGAAACCCCCGAGGCTCGTGCCTTGGAGGACGCGCGCCTGGCGAACTTGGCCGAGTGCACTCGACTGGAGAACCTCCAGCGAGCACTCGACGAGCGTGCACGGCAATGGGTTCCCGAATCCAGTCGACGTCAGCTCTTTCCGCCCCCACAGGTATATCGAACTCCGATTCAGAATTTAGCAGCTGCAGCCCGTATAGCAGAATCGATCCAGCCTTCCCAGTCGGAGGCTGGCAGAGGCTTGCTGCAAATCAGAGCGTTACTCCGGGCAGCAGGAGACCAGAATTCCGTTGTTTCTCAGTCGCGGAACAGGATTCATAGCAGATCCGTTGCTACTAACACGGTCCAGTCGGCTCATAGCCCAAGATCGCCCCCGAGGCGTGAGGGACGTGGGGACCGGCGTAATCAGTACGGGAACCGTGAGCAATTTGATCACCGATTCGATCGTGATGATCGACGTCGAGTGCCCACCCCTCCTCCGAGGAGCGGGTCGTATGCACCTCGACAGCAGGATGACAGGCACCCTCGTAGTGTTGGGCGAAGGATTCCAGTCGACTCCAGAGAACTAGGCTTTGATGCGAGATCCATTCTCGTTCAAGGTCTGGTTGACAGGAACAGAGCTCACCGAGAAGGACACAACAGAGACGCACCTACCAGCAGCAGAGCGCGTGTTTCGGGGCCAGAGTGCTTTAGCAGAGCCATCAGGGCCGCTGTGATCCCTCCCAACTTCAGGTTGGTGACTAGAGTCAGTAAGTTCATGGGTGAGTCCAAGCCCGATACTTGGCTTGAAGACTACCGAGTGGCCGTCCAGATTGGTGGCGGCAATGATGAAGTGGCCATGAAGCATCTTCCCCTCATGTTGGAAGGCTCGGCCGGAGCGTGGCTAAACCAGTTAGCACCCAGCAGCATTTACACTTGGGAAGATCTCGCCCGAGTGTTTGTCACCACATTTGAAGGAACATGCAAGCGACCGCCAGGGCTGACGGAACTGCGGTCTTGCGTGCAGGAGCCGAATGAAACTTTGAGGGATTACATCTAGAGATGGATCACGTTACATCACACGGTGGAGAATGTGCCTGACCACCAAGCAGTCTGTGCCTTCAAAGAAGGCGTCAAGTACAGAGAACCGAATTTGAAATTCGGTCGAACCGGAGATATGTCTCTGAATTGGATGATGGAGATTGCCACCAAGTATGCTAATGGTGAGGATGAGGATCAACTCAGGAGTTGCAAGCTCAAGTCAGTCGCTCAAGAAGCCGGAGGAAATTCCAACCGGAAACAGAAGCGGAAAGCCGAGCCAGCTGCTCCTGGGGAAGCCTTGGCTGTGACTCAAGGAAAGTTTAAGGGGAAACCCAAAGGACCTTGGAACCCCAAGAAAGTTAAAGACCAGGATGGAAATGATGTGTTGGATTTGCCGTGCCTCGTCCACACCAAGAAAGATGAAGAGGGTAATTTTATTTACCAAAACATACCACTCGACAGTGTTGACTCTTGATCCAGCAGTTCCAGGGCAAGCAGCCCAAAGATAAGGAAAAGGAGTCGGACAAAGTTGAGGAAAAGGAAGATAGTGACGACAGATACCCTCAGGTCAATTCCACTCTGATGATTTTTGCTGATGTCGAAAGCAAAAGTCGACTGAAAGTTATCAACCGAGAGGTGAATATGGTTGCTCCGGCAACACCCAGTTATCTGAAATGGTCTCAGACTGCCATCACATTCGACCAGTCCGATCACCCAACGCACATTGCCACCCCTGGGAGGCAAGCTTTGGTGGTCGACCCAGTTGTTGAAGGCACTCGACTGACCAAAGTCTTGATGGATGGTGGCAGTGGTTTGAACATATTGTATGCTGAGACGTTGAAAGTGATGGGCATTCCGATGTCCAGACTTAGTGCCAGCAACATGAGTTTCCATGGAGTCATTCCTGGGAAGAAGGCTGAATCACTCGGCCAGATTGCTCTTGATGTGGTTTTCGGTGATTCCAATAATTACCGCAAAGAAAAGTTGACATTTGAAGTTGTGGACTTCTAGAGTGCCTACCACGCTATTTTGGGCAGGCCGGCTTATGCACGCTTCATGGCCCGACCATGCTATGTGTATCTCAAATTAAAGATGCCTGGCCCCAAAGGTGTGATCACTATTACAGGCAATCGGAAGAAAGCGGAAGAATGTTTTCAGAAAGGTTCAAAGATCGCTGATGCTCAGATGGCAGTGGTGGAGTTGCAGGAATACTAGAAGACTGCAGACCCGAGTGATTTGTTGCGAGCCAAGAAGCCCGCTACAGAATCAGCTTTTCAGTCGACTGGCGATACGAAGACAGCTCACATCCACCCGACCGACCCCAGCGCTGCTCCAACTCATATCTTGACAACACTCGACTCCAAATAGGAAGAAGCGCTCATCCAGTTCCTCCGTGAGAACAGGGACATTTTCGCATGGAAGCCTTCTGACATGCCGGGTGTTCCGAGGGAGCTGGCTAAGCACCGCCTAAGAGTCGACTCAAAAGTAAAACCTGTCAAGGAACATCTCCGACGGTCCACCGTCCAGAAGAGAAAGGCCATTGGCGAGGAGGTGGCTCGGCTCTTAGCAGCGGAGTTCATCCGGGAAATCTACCACTCCGAGTGGCTCGCCAACATTGTTATGGTCCCCAAGAAGGACAAGTCACTTCGCATGTGCATTGACTTTAAACATATCAATCGGGCCTGCCCGAAAGATCATTTTCCTCTCCCCCGCATCGATCAGATAGTCGACTCGACTGCGGGATGTGAGCGACTGTCTTTTTTAGACGCCTATTCCGGGTACCATCAGATCCATCTATATGGACCTGACGAGATCAAAACAGCCTTCATCACTCCATTCAGGTGCTTCTGTTATGTTACCATGCCGTTCGGCCTCAAGAATGCCGGAGCCACATTCATGAGGATGATTCAGAAGTGTTTGCTCACTCAAATCAGTCAGAATGTGGAGGCGTACATGGATGATATTGTGGTCAAGTCACGGAAGGGTTCCGACCTGCCGACTGACCTTGCTGAAACCTTTGCCAACCTCAGGAGGTATGATATCAAGCTCAATCCATCAAAGTGCACATTCAGAGTTCCCGGCGGAAAATTACTCGGTTTTCTCGTTTCTGAACGGGGAATCGACGCCAATCCAAAAAAAGTCAGTACTATACTCCGAATGAAAAGTCCTGTGCGAGTGCACGACGTCCAGAAGCTTACTGGTTTCTTGGCTGCTTTTAGTTGATTCATATCTCGTCTCGGTGAAAAGGCATTGCCTCTTTACCGATTGATGAAGAAGTCCGACAAGTTCGAGTGGACTCCTGAAGCTGATGCAGCGTTTGCAGAGCTCAAAGCTCTGCTCTCCACCCAGCCGGTGCTTGCCGCCCCAATCAGCAAGGAGCCTTTGCTGCTTTACATTGCAGCCACAGGACAAGTCGTCAGTACGGTACTTACGGTCGAGCGGGAAGAAGAAGGAAAAACCTTCAAAGTTCAGCGCCCAGTATATTATATTTCTGAAGTTTTGACCCCATTGAAGCAAAGATATCCTCATTATCAGAAGCTTGTATATGGGATTTATATGGCCACAAAGAAAGTTGCTCACTACTTCTCTGATCATTCCATTACAGTCGTCAGCGACGCTCCATTATCAGAGATCCTGCATAACAGAGATGCAACTGGTCGAGTGGCAAAATGGGCGATTGAACTCCTTCCTCTAGATATCAAGTTTGAGGCAAAGAAAGCTGTCAAGTCCCAGGCAATCGCAGACTTCGTTGCCGAGTGGATTGAACAGCAACTGCCGACTCAGGTTCACTCGGAGCATTGGACCATGTTCTTCGACGGTTCCAAGATGCTGAATGGTTCCGGTGCCAGAGTGGTGTTGGTCTCCCCCAGAGGAGATAAACTCAGATATGTTCTTCAAATCCACTTTGATTCCTCCAATAACGAGGCAGAATACGAAGCACTTTTATATGGGTTGCGCATGGCCATTTCACTCAGCGTCCGTCGCCTCATGGTCTATGGCGACTCAGATTTGGTGGTTAATCAGGTGATGAAGGAATGGGACGTCAGAAGTCCAGCCATGACTGGTTATTGCAATGCAGTGAGAAAGCTGGAGAAGAAATTCGAGGGGTTAGAGCTTCATCACATACCCCGACTGAAAAATCAAGCAGCTGATGATCTGGCAAAAATAGGTTCCAAAAGAGAAGCCATTCCCAGCAATGTGTTTTTGGAACACATCCACACACCATCAGTTCAGGAGGATCCCTTCACTAAAGAGGCCCCGCAGCCAAAAAGTACCACGGATCCGACTGAAGTTGAAGTTCCAGCTGTGGTCGACCTGATCATGGAAGTCTTAGTCATCACTCCCGACTGGACAGTACCGTACATCGCGTACATCTTAAGGAAAGAACTCCCAGAGGACGAAGAAGAGGCTCGACAGATCGTCCGTCGATCCAAGGCCTTTACAGTCATTAAAGGACAGTTGTATAGGGAAAGCGCGACTGGAGTCAGTCAGAAGTGTATAACACCAGAAGAAGGTCTGATGATCCTTGACGATATCCACTCGGGGACCTATGGTCATCATGCGTCCTCTCGGACCATTGTGGCTAAAGCATACCGAGCGGGATTCTACTGGCCAAGGGCCAATGAAATGGCAAAGGAGATAGTCGACAAATGTGAAGGATGTCAGTATTACTCCAATATGTCACACAAGCCCGCGTCAGCCCTGAAAACCATTCCACTCGTCCGGCCCTTCGCTGTTTGGGGGCTGGACATGGTTGGACCACTGAGAACGGGCAGGAGCGGCTTCACTCATGTACTGGTAGCAGTCGACAAGTTCACCAAATGGATTGAAGCCAAGCCTATCAAGAATCTTGATGCTTGCACTGCTATCAGTTTCATCAAAGAGTTGATATTCAGATATGGAGTTCCGCACAGCATCATCACTGACAATGGGTCAAACTTCGATTCCGACAAATTCAGGGCCTTTTGCACCTCTCAGGGCACTCGGGTCGACTATGCTTCGGTCGCTCACCCCCAGTCGAATGGGCAAGCAGAAAGGGCAATCGACCTAATTCTCAAAGGACTGAAACCCTGATTGACGCGCGATCTCAAGCACGCGGCAGGTGCATGGGTCGACGAGCTTCCGTCAGTCCTTTAGGGATTGAGGACAACCCCGAACCGATCGACCGGAAGAACCCCATTCTTTCTGGTCTATGGAGCCGAGGAAGTCTTGCCGAGTGACCTGCTTCACAACGCTCCCCGAGTCGAGCTCTACTCTGAAGATGAAGCAGAACAAGCCCAGCAGGACGCAGTCGACCTCCTGGAAGAAGAAAGAGAAATGGCCATGATCCGATCGACCATCTATCAGCAAGACTTGCGTCGATTCCATGCCAGAAATGTGAAGAGTCGAGCCTTCCAAGAAGGAGACTTAGTCCTCCGAGTGGATTAGCAGAAACCACACAAACTCGCTCCTACTTGGGAAGGCCCCTTCATAGTCACCAGAGTCCTCCACAATGGAGCATACCACCTCTACAATGTCGATCGCCAGATTGATGAGCTGCGAGCCTGGAATGCGGAGCTACTCCGCCCCTTTTATACTTGAATTCTCACTCAGATGAGATGTAATAAGGAAAAACTCATGTAGTTCATTTATCAAAGACAAGAGTGTTATAATTTTCCCAGTGATTGTTATTGTTTTTTGTTTGCGAAAGAAATCCCCCAGTGGGTGGCTTAGCTGCGAATCCGCTTCGCCTAAGTTTGTAAAAATCCTACCGAGTGGAGAGCAGTCCTCCCACTCGGGGGCTTAGCTGCAGTCCAGTACTCGCCTAAGTTCTCTCACTTGAGGACTTAGCTGCAGTCAGACACTCGCCTAAGTTTGAAAAAATCCTGCCGAGTGGAGAGCAGTCCTCCCACTCGGGGGCTTAGCTGTAGTCCAGTACTCGCCTAAGTTCTCTCACTTGAGGACTTAGCTGCAGTCAGGCACTCGCCTAAGTTTGAAAAAATCCTCCCGAGTGGAGAGCAGTCCTCCCACTCGGGGGCTTAGCTACAGTCCAGTACTCGCCTAAGTTCTCTCACTTGAGGACTTAGCTGCAGTCAGGCACTCGCCTAAGTTTAAAAAAAATCCTACCGAGTGGAGAGCAGTCCTCCCACTCGGGGGCTTAGTTGTAGTCCAGTACTCGCCTAAGTTCTCTCACTTGAGGACTTAGCTGCAGTCAGGCACTCGCCTAGGTTTGAAAAAAATCCTACCGAGTGGAGAGCAGTCCTCCCACTCGGGGCTTAGCTGCAGTCCAGTACTCTCCTAAGTTCTCTCACTTGAGGACTTAGCTGTAGTCAGGCACTCGCCTAGGTTTGAAAAAAAATCCTACCGAGTGGAGAGCAGTCCTCCCACTCGGGGGCTTAGCTGTAGTCCAGTACTCGCCTAAGTTCTCTCACTTGAGGACTTAGCTGCAGTCAGGCACTCGCCTAAGTTTGAAAAAATCCTCCCGAGTGGAGAGCAGTCCTCCCACTCGGGGGCTTAGCTACAGTCCAGTACTCGCCTAAGTTCTCTCACTTGAGGACTTAGCTGCAGTCAGGCACTCGCCTAAGTTTAAAAAAAATCCTACCGAGTGGAGAGCAGTCCTCCCACTCGGGGGCTTAGTTGTAGTCCAGTACTCGCCTAAGTTCTCTCACTTGAGGACTTAGCTGCAGTCAGGCACTCGCCTAGGTTTGAAAAAAATCCTACCGAGTGGAGAGCAGTCCTCCCACTCGGGGCTTAGCTGCAGTCCAGTACTCTCCTAAGTTCTCTCACTTGAGGACTTAGCTGTAGTCAGGCACTCGCCTAGGTTTGAAAAAAAATCCTACCGAGTGGAGAGCAGTCCTCCCACTCGGGGGCTTAGCTGTAGTCCAGTACTCGCCTAAGTTCTCTCACTTGAGGACTTAGCTGCAGTCAGGCACTCGCCTAAGTTTGAAAAAATCCTACCGAGCGGAGAGCAGTCCTCCCACTCGGGGGCTTAGCTGCAGTCTAGTACTCGCCTAAGTTCTCTCACTTGAGGACTTAGCTGCAGTCAGGCACTCGCCTAAGTTTGAAAAAAAAATCTTACTGAGTGGAGAGCAGTCCTCCCACTCGGGGGCTTAGCTGCAGTCCGGTACTCGCCTAAGTTCTCTCACTCGGAGACTTAGCTGCAGTCCAAGTACTCGCCTAAGTACGAAAGACATCCCACTCTGCAGTAACGAGGTGCAGGTCGACTGCCACCTCCTCCTTGGGGAGCTTTGCCACAAATACAACATGCGCTCCATCGCCGACCCGCAAGGACGACGAGGCGCAGGTCGACTGCTACCTTCTCCTTCGGAGCTGCGCCACAAATACAAAAGTTGTCTCGAATAAAGATCGATTTCCACTCGACAGGGAATTCATAAAGATATTCAACGATAAACCAAGTTCAGATAAATCCTAAAGGTTCCGGACCACAGATCAAAGTGCTCGGGCATTCAGCCCGAAAGGGTTTAACGGTTACAAAAACCACTTGGCATTCCGAGGCAAATTTAAGGCGAGGCATAGAAGTTTGTTAACTCCGCAGGAGGAGGGCTAGCAGGCTCGATGAACTCATCCAGGTCAACGCCGTCGGCGATCCGAGTGGCTGCAGCGATGAAAGTCTCCATAAAAGTTCAGAAGTCATGCTTCTGGGTGTTGGCGACCTTGATTGCTGCCAGTTTGTCTTGTCGCACCTCCTTGCAGTGGACACGAACCAAAGACAGAGCCACATCAGCGCCGCACCGAGCAGAATACTTCTTCCACTCCTGCACTCGGTCGGGGATTTCATCAAGTCGAGTCATCAGGGACTCAAGATCATTTTGGAGCACAGCCTCTAGCCAAAGTGCCGGGTCGGTCCATGACATGGAGACCTTTAGTCGAGCCAAGTAGTCCACGACACCGTCGATGCGAGATTCCAGTCGGAGCAGATTCATGGCAGTTTCATCTTTCACGGGAGAATTGATTGGATCCAAACCAAGTTCGATCCGCCCAGTCTCCTCCTCGAAGTTCTGACAAAACTCTGCATTCACGATCCAAGGATAAGTCAATTTTCGTACACTGAGTCGACACAAAAAAAATCAGTCGGAACAAAATGTGCACCTTCAAGCTTGATGAACAACTTCTTGGCAAGGCTCCTCAGATAGCTCTCCAGATCGTCCCTCCTACGAGCAATGCTTTCCATCTTCTCGCCCAGGATGAGATTCTCCTTCTTCCAGCGCGAGCACTCCTTGTTGGCATCATTCAGAGCAGACTTCAGCCTGGTATTCTCTTCTTCCAACTGGCCGACCGAAGCTAGCTTCTGTTCAGCCAGAGCGGTTCTGTCGTCAGCTTCCTTTCGAGCAGCAGCCAAATCCTGGTCCTTCTTCGTCAGAGCCTCTCTCAGTTTTTCTGCAAAGAAACAATGCTTGGTCCAGAAAGAGCGGAAGGGTACTCAAGCCTAAGACAGACCAGTCGACAAACTCGTCTTACCAGTGGCGCCGTCCTTGACTTTTTGCAGCTCTGTCTTGGCCAGCTCCAAGTCAAGGTTCAGTTGGATCTGCTGTCTCTCCAAGTCAGCAAAACGAGCTCCAAGATCACAAGATTTCTGAAATCAAAGAGGAGAAATTATTTCACAGCGAAAAACAACAAAGACAATAAGTACTAAGACTACGGTCGACTGCCCGCAGTCCACCATAGTCTCGGGGACTACACCTAGTGGGTGCACTTTGCGTGCCCCCACTGGTTCTGATCCCACTCGACCAGCCCGCCGGAGTCGAGTGCAAGGAGTGAAAAAAAGGGAGAGAAAGAACTCAGACCACAGTCGACTGCCAGCAGTCGACCGTGGTCTCGGGGACTACACCCAGTGGGTGCACTTTGCGTGCCCCCACCGGTTCTGATCCCACTCGACCAGACCGAGTGGAAGAGACAAACTACAAAGACTATAGTCGACTACCAACAGTCCACCGTAGTCTCGCGGACTACACCCAGTGGGTGCATGCAGCGTGCCCCCACTAGTTCAAAAATTCAATCGACACACCCAGTGGGTGTACAGATGCAAAGATTTTCAGAAAGAGTCTTCAGGTAGCATATCCTAACAGAACAAGCAGCGACCAACTAACCTGAACGTTGCTCTGGAGAGCCGAGTTGGCATCGTAGGCGGCCTGGCTGGCGTCCCGCGCCATCTTCATCTTCTCCATCATAATGCCCGCCTGGCGTATGGCTTCCTTGGCAGCATTCACTTCGTCCTCTGGGACATGATGGGTCACAAAAACCGAAGGCGGGTCGACAGGGGCCTGAGCAGTCGACGAAGAAGGCAAGGCGCTCGGCAAGGGCACGACAAAGGTAACAGAACCCCGATTGGCATCACCAGCGTCCTGAACGACTGGTTCCGCCCTCGGCGTCGATTGTGGCACCTCGCTTGCAGGAACTTGCCTACTTCTGCTCGTTAAAGGCCTCTCGGGCTCTTCATCATCATCATCAGGGAGGTCAATAACGTTAGGGGCTGTTCAAAGTTCAATCGACAGAATCACATCACCCAATGGTACACATTGCAGTTGAATCGACCAAAATAAAGACAGTATGGCAGAAATCATACCCAGTTTAGACGAGACCGCATCCTCCATCACCTCATCATCGTCCCTGTAAGCTGAGGTCCCAGAAGTAGCAGCGCTGCCAGTTCCCAAGTCCATCCGGTTAAAACAAGAAAAACAAGCAGCACAGGGCGTCGAGTGAAGATAGAAAGAGACACTCACGCAGAGGCGACGGGGATGTCAATCTTAATCTTCGGCAACGCCTTCCGAAGCTTCAGCTCTACGACTTTGGGATGCTTTGACGCTTTCTCAGTCGGAGTTGGCGAAGAGGTCCGAGGACGCTTTGAAGGCTGACCGGCTTGAGCAATCACCTTTTCACGGGCGCTTGGCCGTTCTTGGTCAAGTTTGGACCGCCTCTCCCTGCGAGGAGGTGACTCGACTTCTTTTTCGTCACTCAGGTCATCGCTTTCTTCGTCCTCTTCACCGTCAGAAGTCCATTCGCCACAGTCGCTGCCGCTCGCCTCGCCTTCCAGATCTTGCTCTTGCTCTCCATTGGGCATCGAGTACATTTCAATGAGGGCCTGAAAGGATAACAATCAAAAGGCATTCAGTCGACCACAAACGGGACATCACATGGTGAATCGGAAAGTTACTTGATAAAACAGAAATATACCTGCTCCGGCTAGCGTGAGTTGTCGAATGGAATCACCCTCCTAGATCCCCGAGGGTTGTCTTTGTTGCCAGTGATTCCCCTCAACCAGTTCTCCAAGATGTCCTCACTGACCTCCTCCGGGTGGATCCGAGTGGTGTCTTCGAGCCCAGAGTACATCTACATTGGATGATCGCGCGCCTGAAGAGGTTGGATGCGTCGACCGAGAAAGACCTCCAGCAGATCCATCCCGGTTACTCCATCGTGGACGAGCTGGACGACCCGTTCGACCAGCTCCTTGGCCTGCGCCTTCTCTTCTGGAACTATCTTTAGGGGAGCAGGCTTCTCCACTCGAGCCAAGGAGAAAGGAGGAAGTCCAGTCGACTGGCCAGGGGTTGGCTGATCCTTGAAGTAAAACCAAGTCGACTGCCAGCCCCGGACCGAGTCAGGAAGGATCATCGCTGGGAAAGTACTCTTGCTCCTCATCTGGATCCCCAGACCACCGCACATCTGGATCACCCGCGTCCTCTCGTCACTCGACTCGTCCCCAGTGCGGTCGACAGCCCAAGAAGTTTTCGCACATGGACACGAAAGCAGCCAGATAGACTATGGTGTTCGGAGTGAAATGGTGGAGCTGAGCCCCAAATAAGTTCAAAAAACCACGGAAGAAAGGGTGGGGAGGCAGCGAGAATCCGCGATCTACATGGGTTGCTAGGAGGACACACTCACCCTCTCTGGGTGCGGCTCAGTTTCGTCCCCCGGGAGCCGAGCCGACTTGTGGGGGATCAATCCCCCCTCCACCAGGTCATCGAGGTCGTCCTGCGTGATTGCCGAGCGGATCCAGTCGCCCTGGATCCAGCCCGCCGGTAGGCCGGACCTCGACGAGGATCCGCCCGGTTGGTCTGCTTGCCCTTCGCCTTCGTGGTCGCCTTCTTTGCGCGTTCCAACGCCGCCGTCTTGTCTTTCCCCATGGTGGCAGATCGAGCTCGAGCGGAGTTCCGGCGACGAGGCAGAAGCAAGAGTGGCGGAGAGATCGAGAGAAAGAGAAGAGAGAATGGTGGCGTGCGGAGCAGAGCCCCGGCCCAACGCCTTATATGAGGCTGCTTCCGAGTGGCTGACTGGTAGGCCCAGACGGCCCTGTCAAATCCCGTGGCAATCGCGCGCGTGATACGTGGCGAAAAAGGTGGCACGGGGATCGAGGCGGCTCCGCACTATCCCATCCAATTACTGCGGCCTCCCCCGTCCCACGCGCTTCCCAAAATTCGGATCCCACGAAATCTGCGGGCAGCAGAACAACTCGTCAGACCGAAGATCTCCTCTGCACCATCACTCGGAGCCTTTCAAGTATAAGAACTCACTCGACAAAAACTAAGAATGGATCAAGGCGACTGGAAATAAAGTTGTTGTCATCACTCTGGTTCATTGATCCGAAACAAGATATGCTCACGACATGAAAAATGAGTCGGAGAGGTGCTCAAACCCTTTCCCACTCAAACCTCGATCCATTCGGGGGCTAATGATGAAGCTATGTACCTAGGGTAGGGTCATGGTCCTGTCCAAACTGACCTACCCAAGGACATCTCCAGAAGAAATCACCTTTCAATCGACTTGGAGGTGTTCCACTCGACAGACTCGAAGATACTCGACCAAGAAGCAATCACTCGACCAAGAAGCAACCACTCGACGGTCAGGAGAACTAAGGGCACTCTGCATGCTAACGGTCGGTTATTAAGTAGCTTTTATGGTCATCATAACACTTTATTAGGGGCATTACCAGTAACGCCCGACATTAATGTATTTAAACCCTTTGTAACTGAGGGCGGGAGGGGTCTGGCAAACTCTATATAAGCCACCCCCCTCCTCAGGGACAAGGGTTCGCACCCCTGTAATTCATACATGCATAATCCACTCGACCGCCTCCGGGCTCCGAGATGTAGGGCTATAACTTCCTCCGAGAAGGGGTGAACTCGTAAACCTTGCGTGCTTACAACTTCTCCATAGCTAAGATCTTGCCTCTCCATACTTACCCCCCTACATCACTGTCAGACTTAGAACCACGACAGGCGGCGCTGCGGCTATGATATTTTGAACTACAAGAACGGAAACCAAACCAATTATGTTATGTTCACTGCTTTGATAGTTTTTGCTTTGTGCAATTTTATATTTTTGTTAGACTGCACAAGACATAATATAATCATTCTCGTTATCTCCTTCCCGTGACATAATCTCTACTTCAATAAGAGGCGCAACAGATAAACTACTCAGACACATTGAGTAGTTTATGAATCTTCGGATTTAGTTTTATGTCCTCTCCCTAGTTCGTTAAAAGGCGAGGCAAGAAAGGCATGCTACTTGGGACAAAATACTTTAGGGCAATAGATTAGTGAGGGCTAGCTACTCGGAAATAGAAGATGTATCATTCACATGTAACATTTGAACTATGTCAAATTGTAAAACATATTTGGATATATTATGGCATTTGTGTGATGAATGAGTATGTGTGTTTATCTAAATGTAATGTAAAAGGAACTATACAAGCATTTTTTTCAAACACACACGAATATACAAACCACCTCTAATGATAGTATCTTGGATGCGGTAGAAAAACTAAAGCCGCATATTGGAGACCGCACATTCCAGGCGGTTGTTTTATATAAATCGCCTGCGGTAGATTATTACGGAGGCGGTCCTGAAAACTGTCTATGCCGAGCCGAGTATTAGCGCCAACAGCTTTGAGGCAAAAATGGGGAACCGCTAGCGGCACACGCGCCCAAAGCATCGCAAAGCCCGATTTTGTACTAGTGACATACTGTTGGGGAAGATAGTATTTCAAAAAAAATTACCTATGATCGCGCAAGATCTATCTAGGAGATGTGTAGCAACGAGAGGGGGGAGTGTGTCTACGTACCCTCGTAGACCGAAAACGGAAGCGTTTAGTAATGCGGTTGATGTAGTCAAACGTCTTCGTGATCCAACCGATTCAAGTACCGAACGTATGGCACCTCTGCGTTCAGCACACGTTCAGCTCAATGACGTCCCTCGGGCTCTTGATCCAGTTGAGGCAGAAGAAGAGTTCCGTCAACACGATGGCGTGGCGACGGTGATGATGAAGTTACCGATGCAGGGCTTCGCCTAAGCACTACAACGATATGACCGAGGTGGAATTCTGTGGAGGGGGCACCACACACGGCTAAACAATCAACTTGTGTGTCTATGGGGTCCCCCCTCCCTTGTATATAAAGGAGAGGAGGAGGGGAGGGCCGGCCCTCTCTATGGCGCGCCCAAGGGGGAGTCCTACTCCCAGTAGGAGTAGGTTTGCCCCCTTTCCCTAGTTGGAGTAGGATAAGAAGGAAGAAGGAGAGAGAGGAAAGGAAAGGGGGGCACCCAATTCGGATTGGGCTTGGCGGGGGGGGGGGGGCGCCCTCTGTCGTGGGAACGATTCCGACAATAATAAGGTATAGGGTAATGGAGCATGATCTATCGAGATGCATATGGGTGACACGGTGGTTTTAGCGAGTTCGGGCATCTCATAGTGGAGATAACAACCCTACGTCTCATGCTCCGGAGAGGCTTTGTTTTATCTTAGTATGTATCCGGAGATTACAATGAGAGGAGAACGGGTCCCCGTAGTCCTAAGACTAATGGTGAAAGAGAGAGAGAGGTAGAAGAAAAAAGCCCCCTTAGTCTAGTGGTTGGGGGTGGCTTATATAGAGTGCGCCACCCCCTCACCTCCTATGTTACAAAGTGGGGCATGAATGCCATAATGCCAGCCCACTACCAAGCCCTCACTATGAGAATGATACCGACTGTTTTTCTGCCTACTGGTCTTCATATATCCGAGTGAGTCGTACGGTCGAGTGGTGAACTGTCATCCGAGTGGATGGTATGCTGCTTGGTCGAGTGGATAGTATGCTGCTTGTCCGAGTGGATAATATGTCTGTATGAAATTTATCTAGACCCACATGTTGTGTGGACCCCATGCTTCATGATATTTCGACCCTTCGTGGGCCTACCTATTATGTGTATCCCCAACACCCTCCACCTGGCCGCCTCCTCCTCTCTCCCACTAAGGCCCAATAAGGCCCATTGACTCCCCGGGGGGTTTCTGGTAACCCCCGAATCGATTGCGATTTTGCAGAACGAGTTTGTGAAAGACACAATTTGGTCTGAGTGATTACGGAAATACTCAGCACATGTCGTCGTGCTTTAAGACAACCAAGGTTTGAACAAAATCTCAATGGATTCCAGCATTGCGCTTCCCGACTGATTGGGGTAAGTGCCCACATGGAGCAATTTGGTGACATTGGTTCATCTCTCGGAAGAGGTTAACTCGTGATTAGAGTATGGGTGTGTCATTAGATCTGGGCAACACGATTGTCGCATGGACTGTTGTCTCGGAGAGATGTCGTTCTTATCCCGGAGGAACGTCAATACGAGTCGGTATGAGATCCAAACTTATGATTTTCACGCTTTGAGTCCTAGAAGAAGGCTCAAAACAGGTCCACGGAGGAGCGTTAAACTCACCTTATAGGAATTTCTTTGGTAGTCGACGAGATTCTTAGAACTTGTTTGTTTGTTGTTCGTCACTCGGACTGGTCAGGCCATACCAAGTGGAGATTACTCCAGTGGGGGCACGCTGAGTGCACCCACTGGGTGTAGTCCCCGAGACCGCCGTCGATTGCGGGCAATCGGCGGGGGTCTGAGAGAGAAAATCTTCTTAGCTGGTACCGATTGGACTTGTTCTTCTCTGACTCAGAGGTCGAGTGATCTGGAGCTAGTCTTGCATCGAGCAAAATGTTTCTTTGTGAGTTCTCTTCCAGTGGGGGCACGCTGAGTGCACCCATTGGGTGTAGCCCCCGAGCCTCTGTCGGACTAGATGAGTCTGGCAGAGGGTTTAAGTCTCCTGGTAAACCTCCATGCAGTCGGCATGATAAATATCTTTGTCTGAAATTGAGTCAATCGGATGGATCTTTAAGCGCTTGGCATGGTAAATAAGCTCAGCTTGGAGCTGAGTCAGTCGGACTGATCTTCGTGCACTTGGCAATGTAAATAAATTCAATCTGGAACTGGATCAATCAAGTGATCTTTGTGCACTCGGCATGATGAATGAATTCGGCCTTGAAACTGTCGACTGTAGAAAAAAGCTCGACACTCCAGGGAGTAATCGTTCTAGTAGTAGTTCTTACATTGACCATTAGCTTTTGCAGGAAAGGGGTATTTGTAAGAGTACACATGCTTCCCGACTGATCGGGGTATGTTGACTGCAAGGAAAAACATGGTGGCACTCGTATGTCTCCCAGGGGAGATAGACTAGTGGTCCTATGTGGACGTGCCATGAAACCCGAGTGGTGAGGCTAGTGTGTCGGCTGACTCTCTGGAGAGAGGCCACTCATTATCCCGGGGGAACACTAGCACATGCCATCTCTGAGTCCAAGTTTGTGAAACTGGCGCCTTGGAGCCTAGGATAACGGCCAAGTGTATCCGTAGAGGAGCGTCATTTTCACCCTTCTGCAGCCGTGAAGATGACTTCAAGAAATGACTTGCGTGATCGTCCGAGTGGATAGTACTACCCTTATAGATTTTCGGCGGAATGAGCATGTATGGTCAGAAAGATATTCCTGATGTGATCAATGGGCTGATCAAATGGGTGTAACACTTGAAGGCGGCATGACCAACAGTTGTGCGTAGCCCCCGAGTGATGCTCAAAAAAGAGGTAGGCTTGCTATAGAGTGTGATATGAGGTTTGATCATATGAGTAACTTAGTCGTTCCCGTGCTGGGGGTGTAGAGGTAAAGACATGTCCAACTGATGGTGACGCGCGAGGTGGCCGAGGGGCGATGATGCGTACAACCGAGTGACAATGCGTGGGGCGGCCGAGTGGCGAAGATGTGCACAATCGAGTGGCAACGCGCGAGGCGGCCGAGTGAGGATGCGCGAGGTGGCCGAGTGACGACGCGCGGCGTGGCCAAGTGACGACGCGCGGGGTGGCCGAGTGGCAAAGACGTGCACAACCGACTGGCGACGCGCGGGGCGGCCGAGTGAGGATGCGCGAGGTGGCCGAGTGACGACGTGCGGCGTGGCCAGGCGACGACGCGTGGTGCGTCCGAGTGGTGAAGACGTGCACAACCGAGTGGTGACGCGCGGGGCGGCCGAGTGACGACGCGCGGGGCGGCCGAGTGGTGAAGACGTGCACAATCGAGTGGCGCGGTGCGGAACGGCCGAGTGATGGCGCGGGGCGGCTAAGGCGAAGGCGTGTGCCACCGAAAGGTGAAAATGGTCCTCAGAGGAGTTAGTCGGATGCTTTCGAAGCTGATGTATAGTGTGGTTGCGATGCAACGAGACCGGCGTGAAAACTAAGTCTGAGTAGGAATGAAGATGGCGCGCAGAGCGTCTGGGTTATTATAAAAATTATCAAAGTGGCAGATCGAATGCACTTGTTGAAGTGAAGGATTTGACTGGTGATAAGTACTCGACCACTCAGGAGAGTGTCTTTCCAAATGAGATGCAGTCCCTGAGTGCGGCGTAGCCCCCGAGCGTACTATAGGCTTCGACAACGGACATGTCGGAATACGAGAAATATAGTTTTGAATGGATGATTTGCAATTCATCGAGCCGGACTCGGGTAAAGATGAGGAGAAGCTTCCGAGTGATGCTCGAAAGAGACAAACTCGCAAAAGAGTGAAGTGTGAAGTTTAATTATAAGAGAGATTTATCTGTCTCATGCCCAACGAGACGACGAGGTCTATGTCATTGATACGATTAAGAGGATTCCATAGAGGGGTTGGCCGGATGTTTTTGAAGTCAACAGAGCGACTAGGTCGGTGTTGTGGTGCGCTATGACCGGTACGGCGACCGAGTCCGAGCAGTGATGAAGTTGGCGCATAGGGCCGTCGAGTGATCGCGTAACTTGTGTAAAAAATGGCACAAGCCAATGAAATAATTTCTCGAGGAAATTTGATGTGTGCTAAAATGATTTGTGTGAATAACACCCATAAACACCCGCTGGGAGTGCAAGGTGCTCGCTGGTTAACCAGCAAGAGTCTGAAAGAGCGAAGGATCCATTCGAACTTGTCGAAGCGATGGATCCGACTGAACTCATTGGAATACTATCTCAAATAAAGCGAAAGCGTAGTGTTTCGACTGAGTTGCAGCCCTGGAGGACCGATGCAAACTCAAAATGAAGAACGACACATGGTGTTCGTGAATGATGTATGCGGAAAAATGGAAGTTGGACCCAGTACTAAGCAAGTATGTGAAAATAGACAAACGAGCGTAGAGGTACACTCGGTGGCGTGGCCTCCGAGTGAACGTGGTGTGTGAATTATGGGATACTCGGGAAGGCGGAAATAACAGAATGTAGCGCATATAGAATGACTTAGCTGTTTGAAGGCGCGCGAGTGGCCAAGTGGTGAAGATGAGTTCAACTGATGGCGATGCGCAGGGTGGCCGATTGATGTAGATGTGTCTCAACGAGTGGCGACGCGTGGGGCGGTCGAGTGGTGATGAGGTGACCAACCGATGGCGACGCGCAGGGCAGACGAGTGGTGATGAGGTGACCAACCGAAGGCGACGCGCGGGGCGGCCGAGTGGTGATGAGGTGACCAACCGATGGCGACGAGCAGGGCGGCCGAGTGGTGATGAGGTGACCAATCGATGGCGACGCGCAAGGCGGCCCAGTGGTGATGAGGTGACCAACCGAGTGGCGACGCGCGTGGCGGACGAGTGGTGATGAGGTGACCAACAGAGTGGCGACACGCGAGGCGGCCGAGTGGTGATGAGGTGACCAACCGATGGCGATGCGCGGGGCGGCCGAGTTGGTGATGAGGTGACCAACCGATGGCGACGCGGGGCGGCCGAGTGGTGATGAGGTGACCAACGATGGCGACGCGCGGGCGGCCGAGTGGTGATGAGGTGACCAACCGATGGCGACGCGTGGGGCGGCCGAGTGGTGATGAGGTGACCAACGATGGCGACGCGCGGGGCGGAGTGGTGATGAGGTGACCAACCGAGTGGCGACGCGCGGGGCGGCCGAGTGGTGATGAGGTGACCAACCGATGGCGACGCGCGGGGGCGGCCGAGTGGTGATGAGGTGACCAACCGATGGCGACGCGCGGGGCGGCCGAGTGGTGATGAGGTGACCAACCGATGGCGCGCGGGGGCCCGAGTGGTGATGAGGTGACCAACCGATGGCGACGCGCGGGGTGGCCGAGTGGTGATGAGGTGACCAACCGATGGCGAGCGCGGGGCGGCCGAGTGGTGATGAGGTGACCAACCGATGGCGACGCGCGGGGCGGCCGAGTGGTGATGAGGTGACCAACCGATGGCGACGCGCGGGGCGGCCGAGTGGTGATGAGGTGACCAACCGATGGCGACGCGCGGGGCGGCCGAGTGATGAGGTGACCAACCGATGGCGAGCGCGGCCGAGTGGTGATGAGGTGACCAACCGAGGCGACGCGCGGGGCGAGTGGTGATGAGGTGACCAACCGATGGCGACGCGCGGGGGGCCGAGTGGTGATGAGGTGACCAACCGATGGCGACGCGCGGGGCGGCCGAGTGGTGATGAGGTGACCAACCGATGGCGACGCGCGGGGGCCGAGTGGTGATGAGGTGACCAACCGATGGCGACGCGGGGCCGAGTGTGATGAGGTGACCAACCGATGGCGACGCGCGGGGCGGCCGAGTGTGATGAGGTGACCAACCGAGTGGCGACGCGCGGGCGGCGCGAGTGGTGATGAGGTGACCAACCGATGGCGACGCGCGGGGCGGCCGAGTGGTGATGAGGGTGACCAACCGATGGCGACGCGCGGGGCGGCCGAGTGGTGATGAGGTGACCAACCGATGGCGACGCGCGGGCGGCCGAGTGGTGATGAGGTGACCAACCGAGTGGCGACGCGCGGGCGACCGAGTGGTGATGAGGTGACCAACCGATGGCGACGCGCGGGGGCCGAGTGGTGATGAGGTGACCAACCGATGGCGACACGCGGGGGCCGAGTGGTGATGAGGTGACCAACCGATGACGACGCGGGCCGGAGTGGTGATGAGGTGACCAACCGATGGCGCGCGCGGCGGCCGAGTGGTGATGAGGTGACCAACCGAGTGGCGGCGCGGGGCGGCCGAGTGGTGATGAGGTGACCAACCGTGGCGACGCGCGGGGCGGCCGAGTGGTGATGAGGTGACCAACCGATGGTGACGCGGGGGCGGCCGAGTGGTGATGAGGTGACCAACGTGCGACGCGCCGGGCGACCGAGTGGTGATGAGGTGACCAACCGATGACGACGCGCGGGGCGGCCGAGTGGTGATGAGGTGACCAACCGAGTGGTGACGCGCAGGGCGGCCGAGTGGTGATGAGGTGACCAAATGAGTGACGACGCGCGGGGCGACCGAGTGGTGATGAGGTGACCAACCGAATGACGACGCGCAGAGCGGCCGAGTGGTGATTAGGTGATCAACCGATGGCGATGCGCGGGGCGGTCGAGTGAAGTAGACCCGTTCCGCAGAGTGACGACGCGTGGGGCGTCCGAGTGATGTAGACGCGCGCCGCGGAGTGACGATGCGCGGGGCATCCCGTGGAGTGATGATGCGCGGGAAGTCAGGGTGATGTAGACGCGTGCACGGAGTGACGACGTGTGGGACGTCTGAGTGATGAAGACGCGTTCGGCCAAGTGACGAGTGACAGGGACATGTCTAGCCGAATGACGATGCATGAGATGGCCGAGTCGGACAAGTTGATGAAGTCCTGTCCAGCTGAGCGATGGCGTGCGGGGCAGCTGAGTGATGAGAACATGCCCAGCCGAGTGGCTATGCATAGTGTGGCCGAGTCGGACAGGTTGATGAAGATGTTTTCAGCCGAGCGGTGTCGTGTGGGGTGATCGAGTGGACAAGTTAATGAAGACGTGTCCAATTGAGCAGCGACGCGCGGTGCGACCGAGCGGGCAAATTGATGAAGACGTGCCTCACTGAGCAACAGTGCACGGGCAGTTTAGCAATGAAGATGTGTTCAACTAAGCGACGACGCGTAGGCGGCTGAGTGAGCTAGGGTCCATGGCCTAGTGAACTTGAGTCTGCATCCGAACGGATTCATATGTGAACTCTGGACGAATTGGGTTTGCAGCTGTCCGAGTGGAAGATCCATCGGATGACCCAAGTGATGATGGGACTTGGCGTGCAGGCGGCCAAGGTAATGTATTCGCCTGAACGAAACATCCGTCCGAGTGGATTGCTATCGGTGGACAACGACAGGACCAGTGACCCTGCAAGTTTTTTTTTGAGACGAGTGACCCTGCAAGTTAGTAGCAAGCATAGCCACGAATATTCTTTTGTCGTGTCAGCGCTTTCCTGCAAGTTAGCAAGTATAGCCAGCATAGCCACGGAGTTAACGGCATGCATGTATGCACTAATTAGCTAGCGCCAGAGCAATGCACTTATGACCGCAGTAATTAGGTAACTGACAATTGTAAATCCTCACAAATTGGCCGTTTAATGAGGCGATTATACCTTGATAAAGTGGAGCCGGTGGGGTTGCCTGTTGGTGGGAATCGTCCTTCCGTTTCCTTTTTTCCTGGGACGGGGCTTGCCTGCGTTCCCGGCGTGCGCCCATCCGTGCGCCGCTGACATGCGTGCTAAAAAGGGCCACGGGAGGGGGAGGCATGCATGGGTGACGTGTGTCAGCGGCGCACGGATGGACGCACGCCGGAGGCGCAGGCAAGCCCCGTCATTTTTCCTGCATGCAGTTAATTGATCATGGAAGTGACCGTATTATGCATGCACTTACGAGAGAGTTTAGGAGGCATTGACTCCTTTGACCCTCAACGACCAGGTTGCAGGTTGCGGGTCGTGGTTGTTTTGTAGGTCGCCGCCGCAGCGCGCCTCTGCCGCTGAGACAGTCGCTGGCGACTAGCGTCGGAGGAAGGAGCAACGCGCGCCTGCGCCGCGTCATGCCTGCGCTTCCATCGCGGAGGCCGAGAACACGAGGCGGGGTCGGCAGCTGTGCATTGGGGCTCATCGACAAGGTTGAAGACGACGATGAAGCGGACAACGCCGGCGCCCGTGCGTGACGATGATGAGGTGGACGGCGCCGGCGGCCACACGTGGAGGCTCATCGACAAGGTTGAAAACGACGACGAAGCGGACGACGCCGGCGCCCGTGCGTGACGACGATGAGGTGGACGGCGCCGGCGGCCACACGTGGAGGCTCAACGACGACGTCGCAGACGAGGCGCAATCGATTGTGCCGAGGTTGTTGACAACGACAACGGAGACGGCGCCGATGGCCGCACGCGCACTCGGCTGTACTGAGGTTGGAGACGACGACGGGGCGGATGGCGCCGATGGCCGTGCGCAGAGGTGCAACCGGTTTCTTGTAAGTGCTTGGATTGATGCATGTTTCCTTCGGCGGGAATCGATCTGCCGCCGATGGTTGAAAATAACAATTTGCATCATGGCTCGATAGACGCCATGCCCCAAGGTGGGCGCCAACTGTCGTGGGAACGATTCCGACAATAATAAGGTATAGGGTAATGGAGCATGATCTATCGAGATGCATATGGGTGACACGGTGGTTTTAGCGAGTTCAGACCTCTCACGGTGGAGATAACAACCCTACGTCTCGTGCTCCGGAGAGGATTTGTTTTATCTTAGTATGTATCTGGAGATTACAATGAGAGGAGAACGGGTCCCCGTAGTCCCGAGACTGTTGGTGAAAAAGAGAGAGAGAGGTAGAAGAAAAAAATCCCCCTTAGTCTAGTGGTTGGGGGTGGCTTGTATAGAGTGCGCCACCCCCTCACCTCCTATGTTACAAAGTGGGGCATGAATGCCATAATGCCAGCCCACTACCAAGCCCTCACTATGAGAATGATACCGACTGCTTTGCTGCATGCTGGTCTTCATATATCTGAGTGAGTCGTACGGTCGAGTGGTGAACTGTCATCCGAGTGGATGATATGCTGCTTGGTCGAGTGGATACTATGCTGCTTGTCCGAGTGGATAATCTGTCTGTATGAAATTTATCTGGACCCACATGTTGTGTGGACCCCATGCTTCATGATATTTCGACCCTTCGTGGGCCTACCTATTATGTGTATCCCCAACACCCTCCACCTGGCCGCCTCCTCCTCTATTCCATTAAGGCCCAATAAGGCCCATTAACTCCCCGGGGTTTTTTTTCCGGTAACCCTCCGGTACTCCAGTAAATGCCCGAACTCATCCGGAACCATTCCGATGTCCAAACATAGCCTTCCAATATATCGATCTTTATGTCTCGACCATTTCGAGACTCCTCGTCATGTCTGTGATCACATCCGGGACTCCGAACTACCTTTAGTACATCAAAACACATGAACTCATAATACCGATCGTCATCGAACGTTAAGCGTGCGGACCCTATGGGTTCGAGAACTATGTAGACATGACCGAGACTCACTTCCGGTCAATAACCAATAGCGGAAACTGGATGCTCATATTGGTTCCTACATATTCTACGAAGATCTTTATCGGTCAAACCGCATAATAACATACGTTGTTCCCTTTGTCATCGGTATGTTACTTGCCCGAGATTCGATCATCGGTATCTCAATATCTAGTTCAATCTCGTTACCCGCAAGTCTCTTTACTCATTCCGTAATGCATCATCCCGCAACTAACTCATTAGTCACATTGCTTGCAAGGCTTATAGTGATGTGCATTAGCGAGAGGGCCCAGAGATACCTCTCCGACAATCGGAGTGACAAATCCTAATCTCGATCTATGCCAACTCAACAAACATCATCGAAGACACCTGTAGAGCATCTTTATAGTCACCCAGTTACGTTGTGATGTTTGATAGAACACTAAGTGTTCCTCTGGTATTCGGGAGTTGCATAATCTCATAGTCATATGAACATATATAAGTTATGGAGAAAGCAATAGCAATAAACTAAACGATCATAGTGCTAAGCTAACAGATGGGTCAAGTCAATCACATCATTCTCTAATGATGTGATCCTGTTTATCAAATGACAACTGTTGTCCATGGCTAGGAAACTTAACCAACTTTGATTAATGAGCTAGTCAAGTAGAGCCATAATAGTGACACTCATTTTGTCTATGTATTCACACATGTACTAAGTTTCCGGTTAATACAATTCTAGCATGAATAATAAACATTTATGATGCTATAAGAAAATATAAATAACAATTTTATTATTGCCTCTAGGGCATATTTCCTTCACATACACGTATGAAACAAAGACACATGCCAACATAGAAAGATCACAATACATGTGGATAAGTTGGCCGTCCGTTGTAGAGAAAGTAGTGAAAGCTGGCAGATAGCGTCGTTGAACTTGAGGGAGCAATTACATCAAGATTGTGTGGGCCGAGACCCATAAAATTTAGCGATAATTATTTTTGTGCCCTTAGTTGTGTCCCACTTAGCTATTTTGCTCCTAATTTTCAAAAACTATTGGTCCCGCCGAAACCACTTCGCTTCTCTTATGCATTTGCCCTTTGACCTCCACTTTAAAAATTTCATGGCGAATTCATATTAACTCAGAAAAATACCAATAAGATATCAAAATGTTCAAAAAAAGCATCACATGTATGCATGTCATTTGCATTCACGAGAAAAGTGTTATTTAGTCACACGAGGTTATTAATATTATTGATGTTAGTAAATCTAAAAATGCATGAACAATACTTCTGTCAAGAATGCAAATAGCATGCACATATAGGTGATGTTTTTTCTGAACAGTTTGATATATTATTCGCATTTTTCTGAGTTAATATGAGTTTGTTATGACGTTTTCAGAGCGAAGGTCAAAGCGGCCAAAGAGCAAAAGCATAGAAGAAGCAAAATGGCTTGAGCAGGACCAATGATTTTTGGAAGCTAGAGGCAAAACAGTCAAGTGGGACACAACTAGGGGCCTAAAATTAATTATCTCCAAACTTTAACAGTTGCATTATGGCAAACACGGCAACATGTGGAGTCTGTGGTGCGACAGAAGGACTCGTGGCAATATGCGTATGGGGGTTGGCTGGTGAAGAACTGACATACTAGCACTTGTGCAGGAGTTCTTTCTTATCACTACTAAAATGAATGTTGGTGGAGCCTTGTCGAAGTCAAACTAGAAAGGCTTGGGAGGGCTGTGCGCAGGGACGCGGATGTTGCGGAAAACTTACGGGCGCTTCTGTTGTGGTCGCGGATGGCAGACAAGACCCGACGGTGGCAATGGCGTGTAGGGAAGCTCTTGACATTGTGCTCGATCTGTGTACCACAAAAATTCAGGTGGCGTCTCGTTTTTTTTTTTCGGAAGTGGAGGCGTCTCGTTGTGAGAGACCTAGTGACTGAAATTAGCAAGAGGAGTGGAGACTACTGACGGGACGCTCTGGAAGAAGTGTGCTTCAAGTTTGAAGGTAGAAGAAGAAGTAATACGGAAGCAGGCTATGTTGGTTGATCCGCCGGACGAGTTTCTGGTTTCTAGTAGCTCTGGCAGTCCACTAAAAAAACTGAAAGAAACGCCGTCCAATGGCCAGTGTGGAGCACGTACTCCTGTAGTGCATGATTGGTTCTGCAGAAACTTCTAGTATGCTTATCAAGAAACTGGATGGTGAGTTCAGATGAAAAGAGACCACTTCTGTCAGGAGATCGATCGATCATGGTGGGTGGTGAGTGTCAAGTCAGCTGTCTGGATGGACGAATTGACAACCGTCGGCTTGCTTTAGCTACCCGCTTTCCCCTCCACTAGGAGAATGCAGCACGGAACACGTGATCAACTTCTAGCACAAACTCCATTGGCGCAGGCAGGGTGTGTGCGCTGGCTATTTGCCGTCCGACTCCGACCGCCGGTGAGGGCTAGCACAGGTCAGCGGCAACGGAGCCAGTCTAACAAGTCCGTGGTCAGTAGACTCGACCCCAAGGTCCCAGCTCCACCCCAAGAGCCATGCATACACGCACTCAGAGTCTCAGACTCAGCCGACCGTTGGCTCTCCCGTCTTCACCGAGCACACGTCCCGGTCAGGTCAAATCCAGAGATACGAAAGGCAACACACACACACACACACTCATGAGCCAGTGAGCATTAAACTAATCGCCACTCGTGACATGAAACTCCAATCTAATCTAATCTCATCTCATCTGGCGAATGGGAGTCGTCTGGCTTTACATGATCTGTCCCTATTGGGCACATTCGCTTTAAACTTGCCACTCGCGGACTAGGTTATCTATCATATCTTGCGGTGGTGGAACAGAACCTATTACAAATATTGCGCACCTTTGTGATTCGTTAGATCCGCGAGACAGTGATCCGCAACACGTATAATATATGCCTAATAGCAACAAGGAACCCCCCCCCCCCCCCCCCCCCCCCCCCCCGACCCCCAGCCACTCCCGCGAGCGTCCTCGGGGGAAACCCTAGCGCGCCGCCCCTCGTCCTCCCTCGTCGATCTCTCCCCCCGCCGCCACTGTACAGCGCCGCCGGGCAAAGTCCGGCCGGCGTTGGTGGCGGCGGGGATCTTGCCCCTCTCCTCGCGGTTGGCGTCCGGCGCGGGACGGCACGGCGCGAGACGGCGCTGGGCTGGGCAGGGCCCAGCGGCGCGGCGGAGGGCGTGCTGGGTGGCGGCGCCCCTGCCTGACGGCGGTGCAGCTGCGGCTTGGGGCCCTTCCAACGCGCGGTGGTTGCGGCTTCTCTGGTGGCGGCGCGAGTTATCCCGGCGGCGGCTTGGCGGCGTGGCGCGGCGGAGCTCCAGCGATGACTCGGCGGCGGGCTGGAGGACTAGGCACCGTCCAGTGGTGCTGCCTCCGCGGCGGTTGCGGTTTGGGGCCCTTGACCCCAATCCGATCTGGATCTGGTTGTTCTTGGGTCTGGGCCATGGCGGCTGGCGAGGCATGGTGTTCGTCGGGGCTTGTCGGCCTCTAGGCACCATGGGGGTGCCGGCGGCGACGCGTGCCCGGCGTGGTAACGCTGGTGGACGTGGTGGTCATCTTCTTCCCGAGATGGCCGGCAAGAGGCTTGGTGATCGGATCTCGAGATCCATCATCTTGTCCCGGCTGTGAGTAAGGGAGACATGGTTGCCGGTGAAAGCCGAGCCGAGGGCAGGCGATGGCGGCGTTCTTGCCGTTACCTTGATGGAGGCATCGTCGTGTAACTACTGTCGACCCACTCATGCTGCTCCGGAGGAAACCCTAGGATCGGGTGTTCCAGATCGGATGATGGCGACACTAGTGTCGTTTCTCTCTTTGGAGCATCGTTTGCGGAGCAGCGCTGGAAGTCAGAGGCAGGAGGTGGAGCGGCTTCGTCTTGCACGGAGCTTCGGTGGTGATGTCAAGTCATGCCTGACCGACAGGTGCTACGCTTTGTCATGCCTGGTCGGCAGGTGCTACGCACGACAGATTTTCCAAGGACTTCAAGCTGTGTCAGCTGGTGATACCTGGCAGCATGGCGCTGAGGTGTATCAGTGGCGACCACGACGTGCTCAGTTGTTTGCGCGCAGGGAGGAGGTGCCGTTTGGCACCGTGGTGGCGTCAACGATAGCTAGACCGAGCAAGGTTGATGCATCAGTACATTTCTGAAGATGGAGCAGTGGCAGTTGTCGGCGGCGGCCTCTGAGAGCACGCCGGACCAGTGTGTGCCTCAGACCCGGCAAGAGGCTAGGTTGGGGTCTCAGGTCTTAGATGTTAGGCTTGGCTGCGATGTCTGTTTGGTATTAGGCCCAGACTATCTGCGCCCCTTCATCAACTGGATAGGTATAGCGACAGTTTGTTGCTTAGACGGCGGCTTTAGTCTTACTTTTGTATGATTTTGTAAGGTCTTGTGAGAATAATTAATAAAGTGGTCGTATGCATCGCCTAGATGCAGAGGCCGGGGTCATCCTTCTTTTCTAAAAAAATAGCAACAAGGAATAATGGTGATTTTACAATAATACCAGACATGCCTATCTTATCACATTGTGTAGCAATGCAATAACTCCATTTCAACATTTTTAAAAGTAAATGCAGTTTTGGTACAACTACATTTCCTTCCATAACTTTAAACTACATAATAACCACATAAATTTGAACTAAAATCACGACAAGTATTTTGAAACGGAGGAAGTACTATACATGATGCTAGTCCAATAATCTGCCAAATCCATGCAAAAACGAGACATCACCCGCACCTTCGACATGGTGTCCTGGCCATCAATTCTTGCTCGACATGGTGTCCGATGATAAATGGAATATACGGGCTTCAGCGATCAACTGCAAGAGTTCATCAACGGAAACGGTGTGCGGCATGGAACTTTGCCATGAATGTGTCTGGAACCGGTGCCTTCCCCGCTGCAATCAAAGCACCACCTCCTAAAATTCCTCATCCTTAAAGGGCTCGTCGAGGCTTGAACGTGAACCTAGGAAATCAAGGTTCAGTCGGAACCCATGTTGCTAAATCCCATGATAAGTGAGTTAAAGTGCTTGGAGGAAGCCTTAGCCATGGACGCATGGTCAAAGACTGCCACGCCATTAACCACTATGTCGTGGATCGCCTTCTTCTGCTTCCGGTGGGAGGTGTGTTGTTGGAAGAATGTTGTGTTGGCATTACCTATACCCAATCACACACAATCTTCAACCACCGACGAGCCATGGTGCACTCAATTGAAGCGAGCCCAAGGTAGGCATGCTTAATGCTAGCACACAACTGATGGGCGAGCTCTAAAAATTGCCACATCTCCATGGACACGTCTAATGGAATCATGAACTCATGGGCGAGCATGAGCTATAGCCACACAACCCACCTGCATGTCGCTCTAGCTCATCAGATGGTGGGTTGCACTCTTGAGTCGAGTATAAGCCAATGGAAGGGGTCAGCCTCGTAAGTTGCGGCAACCCAACTCACCATAATCTTCTTCACGAATCCACCCTCCTGGACCCAAAACCTCTCAAACTAGAAACATTGTTGACAAGGGGGGCGTGATGTGCAATCTAGGAGTAAGGGGCAATGGTCGGAAATGGCGGTGAGAGATAACGGAGCAAATAACTATATGCAACTTCTCCCAGTTCACCGTGCATAACACACTATCAAGGTTGACCAACATGGGAGCACCACCATCATTAGATCATGTCTAGCGAAGATCGTAGAGGTATAGCTCTTCGAGCTCACAATCATTGAGGAAGCATCGTAATCTACCCATCATGTGACGGTGGGGATTGTCCTTGCTCTTGTCCTCGTCATGTTAGATCATATTACAGTCACCCCAGATGACACATGGGCATGGCCAGACAACTCTTACCTCTTGCATCACATCGAGGCAAGTGAACTTGTTTGCATCCTCCCGTGGTGCGTATATGCAAGTCAACCAATGTCCCAAGGGAAGGGAAGACCAGATTCGTAACTGATACGCCTCCAACGTATCTATAATATATGAAGTATTCATGCTAATATATTATCATTTTTGGATGTTTTACAATCATTTTATAGCAACTTTATATCATTTTTTGGGACTAACCTATTGACCCAGTGCCCAGTGCCCGTTGCTGTTTTTTGCTTGTTTTTTACATCACAGGAAATCAATATAAAACGGAGTCCAAACACCGCGAAACTTTTTGGAGCATTTTTATGGACCAGAACACCCAGGATGGCCAGAGCAGCACCTGGGGGGGGGGGGGGGCCCCGGGGGGGGCACAACCCACCAGGGCGCGCCTGGGCCCCCCAGGCGCGCCTAGGTGGGTTATCACTACTAGGGAAAAGCCTAGCAGCAGCGAGGGTTTTGGGCCTCTCAGTAGCGCGGGAGCCGGCGCTACTAATAAGGCGCTACAGCTAACGTATAGCAGTAGCGCCTATTGTCCCACACTACTGCTATACATGAATAGCTGTAGCGCTCTTTGGGAAAGGGCGCTACTGATATTATCTGTAGCGCTGTTTGCTGGGACGCGCTACCGGTAAGGAGGCGCTACTGCTAAATTTCCCCCCTCGCTACTACTAGTTTATTTATTAGTTTTTTTCCTGCATATTTGTTTTGTATTTGAATAGGCTTTATACAATAATCTTTAGCATATCATACACATACAAATGTAATCATAGCATATACATACAATTAGTCTCATCAAATCATGTCATCATCATAATCATCATCCAACACAAAGTGGTCTCTCGTCATCATCTCGAAAATAGCGATACAAGTCTCGATTACTTGCAAATACACCGTCATCCATCTAAACAATGATATACGCGAGAAGAGCTATCACTTTGAGAACATGAGTTCGTATCCCTCTCTCGCATTAGCGTGAACCTAAACTAACTACTGCATGTCGCTCGGAAATCGGAAACCGGTACACCTGGGCGGCCTGACACTCCAGCCACTTGTCGTATATATACTCCTGGCGTAGCACTTCTTCGCCATCTATGATCTATGCACCTGCATCATCACATGAGTCGATGATATGCAACATATATAGTTGAGCAACAGAAAGAGACAGAGTTGGCAAAAATAGAAACAACATATCATAAGCATAAATAACAAAGTTCATCGTACCCCAAAATGCCCTAACTAGAGTGATTTTCGCTAGTCGAGGAGGAGGACGGTTTAATTACATCAAAAATAAAGTTTCACCGTGCATAACTCAAAGTTTTGTCATACAGAAAGTATGGACTAAACGGACACATTGTCATATATCGACAATCACTCCAACATGTCGTTCCATCCATCCAAGTCAGGGAGATAGTCCCCGAGCCTAGTGAAAGGCTTCAGGTCGAGACGCTGAGAGGCTATCCATGTTCGGACGTCTTCCCGCGACATTTGTCCTTCTCCGTAGAATCCCTGTTTTTTCGACGACCTCCTTCATGATGATTTGGGCAAGTTCGCGCTGGATGTTATAGAACTCAGCTCGAAGTCGATGATCCTTGATATCTCCTATGTCCTTTGCCCATTGCAGAATATGGGCATCGCCGGAAGAAGGTGCCATGCGAAGGTTCTGGTGATCCCGTCTATACTCCAGCATGTGGTGTAGGACATAGAATTCATCATTAAGAGAATCGTTCGGTTGCTGGATGCAGCAGAAGTCGGTCTTATGGCCGAAGGCGACCCTGCCGCCCCTTATCTTCTTGTCCCTGACCTCTCCACCCATTGATTGGTAGTAATACATAGCACTATCGAGAACATCCTTGATGTGGGTGTAATCCTTTTTGTGAATGTTCTTCCACGAGTCCAAGTAAAGAGCGTGGGAGAATCGGGGGTAGAGGATGATGAGGACGGCACGCCCGCCGCTGCGTAAAATAAGTCCTCAAATTAATTAGCCTCCACTGTGCAAATGAATGATTAAAATCGAAGGAAGGATAGCAGCATGGATGACTTACACGGGATGATAAGGCACAAGAATCGCCCCCTTGTCCTTATTGGCGAGCATGAAACTGGCGATGTAATCCCTCGCGTATTCACGGTGCTTTGTGCAGACTCCCAAGAAGCCCTCGTGCATGTAGTACGGGTCAGCGACACAGATATGAGATATCTGCTCAACCCCGATGATGTAGTTCATGTGCAAGGCATAAAGGCGGACAAACGTAAAATCCAGCTTCTTCACGTGAAACATGTCGAATATGTAATCGAATCGCAGGAAGAACTTATCCGCAGGGAAGCTGTCGACGTACGACATTTGCCGCGGAACGTTAACCACGCAGAGTGGGTATCCTGGATCTTTCGAGGCGATGAGGTCTTTCTCTACTCGCAGCACATCACCATGAAGTCTCTTTAGATCGCCGAATCTGGCCCGTAGCGCTGTTGCAGGTAGGATTGGTTGACCGGGGATATGCCATTTATCCGCATCCGGGATATCTATACGGTCCTGAAGCCGAGGCTGCTGGATCATAGAAACAGCTTTTTTGCCTTTCCTCGCTCTCTTCCTAAACTTCTTTACTACCGGAGGGTCGTCCATAATACGTTGAGACGGCAATTCAGGCACCGACTCATGATGCTCAAACCCTGAGGAGGCGCCAGTATAGACATACTGTTCAGCAGTGCCATCATCGTCCTCATCCTCATCCATGGCGACGTCATCAGCGACTAATGGAGCCTCCTCCTTACCCCGTCCTCTATCACCCAACCCGACACCCGACGCTAATTGGGTAGGTGGGGTGTTGATGTCCATACCTTGTTGAGGCTGCGTGCTCGTGGGTGTGCTCCCGGCCGCCTCGAGACGAAGCAGACTCTTTGGCCACAACAGGACCCACCCAACATTGCAACAATCACCAAGCTGCCGCGGTGTCTCGTCGTCATCCCCCAGTAGTACTGGAGGAGGCAAATTCTCGTGGCCCGGTTTGACACTAGCCACGGAAACCTTGAAGACGTTCGGGGGGATCGGCCGGCTGTGGAACAATGGTTCCTTCGGCTCCATTATCATCGCCTCCCCACGTCCACCTTCTGGTCGCCGATGGTGTACAATATGGTGCACGGGGTTTCGTCGGCCTGCAAAGAAAAGTCTGCGATGTGAGACATCCGAAAGGCAACGAAAATAGGAGATTATACATTTATATTGAAGGGGGCCGGTGTGACAGATACCGTGAGGGCGTTGAGCTCAGCCAAAGACGAAGCACCGCCTAGCACGTCCCGTGCGGGATCCGGTGCGGGAGCAGGTGCAGCTGCAGGTGCTGGTGCAACGCTAGTGGAGCTGCTCCCCGCCAAGAAGTCAGCAAGGGGAAAGTCCGCTGCATTTTTTTGGATTTTGCCTGGTCCAATTGAAAACGGCCGGAACCAAGGTAGTAGAAATATCTACAGCCACCTGTTTTGAGGCAGCTACCGCTGTTGCGACTGTCTGCGTTGATTTCTTCTCAACCGCAATCTCAACCCTCTTGTCGATGTTTTCTTCATTTAACCTCCGTCTTTCCTTTCTCTCCTCCGTGGTCTCACGGTAGTACTTCTTCCACGTGGTGCCGTCTCCGACACCGTGCACGCGTCCATACGACGGTCGAGTATCCACCAGTTGTTGTTTCAATATGTTCAATGCCCGGTTGAATGGAGTGTCCCACTTGGGCCTCGCCAATGCCTCAGACGGCGAGTTGCTTTCGGCCGCAATCCTGTGCTTTTCTCTCTGCAAAAGGCACAAGGATCATTTACAAATATGACTAACATGTGCAGTCGAATTGATCAGAAACTAAAATTACCAGCAGTCTCATGAACTCCGTAATGACCGGTGTTGTCTCGTAAACCTTCTTCACTGGGTCCCAAAGGTGCCGGGCCCTGAGGACGTCACGCTCCTGCGGGACAGTGAACTCCTCCAAGGGGTCTGGGATGCCCAGACTCGCGGCTTCCGCATCCTCCTTGGACCATTTGGACCTCTTTCCGCCGTAACCACGGCTTCCGAGGTGGTGGCTCCCAAAGTTCCTCTCTTGAAGCCCCTTCATGTACTTAGACTTTTTTTGGCATCTTCGGCCTCGCAAGCCTCCTTGAATATTTGAAACTGCTCTTCCGTGATTGTCGGATTATCCTTTACAATCTCGGAGTAGGGTTCCTTCTTGTCGATGATCCTTGCTTTCACTCGATTTTTCCAGGCGGCCAACGCGTCGCTAAACTTGGTCATGGCGTGTTTGTTTATCTTCTTCATTGCCGGGTCCTCATCTGGATCTTTATAATCCTTCTCATTCCGGCCCGGGAACAAGAATATCTGGTGAAACTTCTTTAGGAGGGAGCTCCTCATATTTTCTATCTTCTGTAGTTTCTCATCGTTGATGGTGGCGGTTGTCCATACGATGCAGCCTATTTGATTGTCGTAGCATCGACGCGCTTCCTCGGGCGCCGTTGGCTCAAAATTGCCGCCGTCCACCTCCGTGACCACCACTCTAGTAGTCCTGAGTTTGTTAGGAACCCGTTGCCTCTTTGCTTTCGGTTCTACACCAGCTCCGCTCCCCGAGGCAGCGCCGGTCTCAGTCTCAGCGCTGGTCTCGATGCCGGTTTGAGTCTGAGCGCCGGTCTCAGTCTCAGCACCGGTCTGCGTGTCGGTGTCAGTCCACGATGCCATCGGTGGGCCCAGCAATAACATCGGTTGAACGTTGGTAAGGCTAAAAAATTCGTCTGCCGCCCGATAGGCGTCGTCGCAATCACCAGAACCCTGTCCTTCATCGTTGCTAGCCATGTTTCCTATGATTAAATCTAGTCAATTAATTCTAGACCTAATAAAATGAATAATGACATAAAAAAGGCCTATTGTTTTGCAGGAATGTTGACTCCTTCCTGGTGCGGCAAATCACGGGCACTCGATATGTTGTAGCACAAGTCATGCCGAAATTCACGGAAAATTTCGGCATGACCTTTGCTAAAAAGTGGACAAATCGAGAACCTGAAATTTGCCGGAACAGAAATGAATCAACATTCCAGCAAAACATAGGCCACTCAGCATCATTCCCTGGAAACAGTGTTCAAATATCCCTCTTCGACACCGCAACACATGTCCAAATATACACGAGCAACCACATGTCCAAATTTCACAAGCTAATTCAAAAACAAAGTGTAGAAGAAAATTCATTTAACTACTAATAGAACAAAATTCAGTTAACTTTAGTGCTCTATAATGATGAAAGGAAAAAAAATTCAGTTAACTTCTAATTTCATTCATTTAGGTTATTCATTTAACATCACCTAATTAACCTACTGTACCACTACTACTAGCAGCACTACTAACCTAATTAACCTAGCAAAACTCTAGTGCTCTAACTGAAAAACATCTAATTAACATCTACTAGTACCACTATTGCCCTAACCTAATTAACATCTACTAGTATCACTATATACTATACAAGCAGCATCTACCCTAATTAAACCCTACTGCCCTAACTAACTTTTGTTGTAAACCAAATTTTTTGCTCTAAACTAATTTTTGCTCTAACATCTACTACTTAACATCCTTTGCTCTAAACTAAATTTTTTGCTATAAACAAACTTTTGCTCTACTAATTTTTTCTCTAAAATGCAGAGAGAGATGAGTGGGGGAGGGGTGGGGGACTTACAGAGAGGGGAGAGACGGTGGCGGGGAGGTGCTCGGTGACGGAGGTAGGGGCAGGGGCGGAGAGGGCGGGCTCGGGCACGGGCAACGGCGGTCCTGGGCGGGCTCGGGCGGCGATGAGGTGGAGGGCACCGACGGTGACGTCGAGGGCAATCTCGGGCGGCGGCGGGGAGGCTGGGGGGGGGCTCGGGGGGCGGCGGGTGAGAAGAGGGCGGGCGCACGCGGGGGCGTCGGGGCGGCGTGGGGAGAGCGCGCGGCAGCCGAGGAGGGGCGGCGGCGGCGAGAGTGGAGTTGATTTGGGGGATGAAGTGGCCGTGGGGAAGGAAGAACCGTGTGGTTTAAGTGAAACGTAACGGTAGCGCGTTTCCGAAAACACGCTATAGCTAAGTTAGCTATAGCGCATTTCCTAAAACCCGCTACTGCTATTCCTTTCTCCTTTTCCCTTTTTTCTTTTATTTTTATTTACATTTTATTTTTTTCCTTTCTCCTTTTTCTATTTCTTTCATTTTCTTTTACTTTTCTACTTGTTTTTCACTTTATTTTATTTCCGGTAGCAGCAGCGCCTTACACGTAAGCGCGCTACAGCTAAGGAGAGTAGCAGTAGCGCTGGGCCAGTATACGCGCTACTGCTAGGTTGGGCTAGCCATGCGCGCCCAGTTCAAACATAGCAGCAGCGCTTTTCGCTAGTACGCGCTACTGCAAAAGTCATAGCAGTAGCGCGGTTTATTTACGTGCGCTGCTACTAAGTAGCAGTAGCGTTTGATTTTGTACAGCGCTACTGGTAAGATTCTGTGTATAGCCTTTTCCCTAGTAGTGTATGCCCACCTCGGTGGCCTCCCGCACCCCCTCTTTACCTTATAAATTCACAAATATTCCGAAAACCCTCGGGGTTAACCTAGATCAGAAGTTCGCCGCCGTAAGGCTCTGTAGCAACCGAAAACCAATCTAGACCCTTTCTGGCACCCTATCAGAGGGGGGGAATCATCTTCGGTGGCCATCTTCATCACCCCGGCGGCCATCACGATGAGGAGGGAGTAGTCCACCCTCGGGGCTGAGGGGTTGTACCAGTAGCTATGTGTTTAATCTCTCTCTCTCTCTCTCGTGTTCGTGAGATGTCACGATCTTGATGTATCGCGGGCTTTGTTAATATAGTCGGATCATATGGTGTTTTCCCCTCTCTATCTTGTTGTGATGAATTGAGTTCTTCCCTTTGACATTTCGTTGTTATCGGATTGAATAATTTTATGAATTTGAGAACACTTGATATATGTCTTGCAATTGAATACTCATGGTGACAATGGGGTATCGTATTGATTCAGTTGATATATGTTTTGGCACTCAACTCGCGGATTCCGGAGGTGACATTATGGTAATCTATGCATAGGGATTGATGCACGTTCTTGAAGGAAATATGCCCTAGAGGCAATAATAAAGTTATTATATATTTCCTTATATCATGATAAATGTTTATTATTCATGCTAGAATTGTATTAACTGCAAACATAATACATGTGTGAATACATAGACAAACAGAGTGTCACTAGTATGCCTCTACTTGACTAGCTCGTTGATCAAAGATGGTTATGTTTCCTAGCCATAGACATGAGTTGTCATTTGATTAATGGGATCACATCATTTGGAGAATGATGTGATTGACTTGACCCATTCCGTTATCTTAGCACTTGATCGTTTAGTATGTTGCTATTGCTTTCTTCATGACTTATACATGTTCCTATGACTATGAGATTATGCAACTCCCGTTTACCGGAGGAACACTCTGTGTGCTACCAAACGTCACAACGTAACTGGGTGATTATAAAGGTGCTCTACAGGTGTCTCCGAAGGTACTTGTTGAGTTGGCATATTTTGAGATTAGGATTTGTCACTCCGATAGTCAGAGAGGTATCTCTGGGCCCACTCGGTAATGCACATCACTATAAGCCTTGCAACCATTGTAACTAATGAGTTAGTTGCGGGATGATGTATTATGGAACGAGTAAAGAGACTTGCCGGTAACGAGATTGAACTAGGTATTAAGATACCGACGATCGAATCTCGGGCAAGTAACATACCGATGACAAAGGGAACAACGTATGTTGTTATGTGGTTTGACCGATAAAGATCTTCGTAGAATATGTGGGAGCCAATATGAGCATCCAGGTTCCGCTATTGGTTATTGATACGTCTCCAACGTATCTATAATTTTTGATTGCTCCATGCTATATTATCTACTGTTTTGGACATTATTGGGCTTTATTTTCCACTTTTATATTATTTTTGGGACTAACCTATTAACCGGAGGCCCAGCCCAGAATTGTTGTTTTTTTGCCTATTTTAGGGTTTCGAAGAAAAGGAATATCAAACGGAGTCCAAACGGAATAAAACCTTCGGGAATGTGATTTTCTCACCGAACATGATCCAGGAGACTTGAACCCTATGTCAAGAAACACAGGAGGAGGCCACGAGGTAGGGGGCGCGCCTACCCCCCCCCAGGCGCGCCCTCCACCCTCGTGGGCCCCCTGTTGCTCCCCCGACGTACTCCTTCCTCCTATATATACCTACGTACCCCCAAACGATCATATACAGAGCCAAAACCCTAATTCCACCGCCGTAACTTTCTGTATCCACGAGATCCCATCTTGAGGCCTGTTTCGGAGCTCCGCGGACGGGGTATCCATCACGGAGGGCTTCTACATCAACACCATAGCCTCTCCGATGAAGTGTGAGTAGTTTACCTCAGACCTACGGGTCCATAGTTATTAGCTAGATGACTTCTTCTCTCTTTTTGGATCTCAATACAATGTTCTCCCCCTCTCTTGTGGAGAACTATTCGATGTAATCTTCTTTTTGCGGTGTGTTTGTTGAGACCGATGAATTGTGGGTTTATGATCAAGTCTATCTATGAACAATATTTGAATCTTCTCTGAATTCTTTTATGTATGATTGGTTATCTTTGCAAGTCTCTTCGAATTATCAGTTTGGTTTGGCCTACTAGATTGATCTTTCTTGCAATGGGAGAAGTGCTTAGCTTTGGGTTCAATCTTGCGGTGTCCTTTCTATTGGGGAACGTAGTAATTTCAAAAAAATTCCTACGCACATGCAGGATCATGGTGATGCATAGCAACGAGAGGGGAGAGTGTTGTCTACATACCCTTGTAGACCATTTGCGGAAGCGTTATATCAATGCGGTTGATGTAGTCGTACGTCTTTATGATCCGACCGATGCAAGTACCGAAAGCACGGCACCTTCGCGTTCTGCACACATTCGGCTCGGTGACGTCCTCGCCTTCTCGATCCAGCAAGAGGGGCGAAGTAGTAGATGAGTTCCGGCAGCACGACGGCGTGGTGACGGTGTCGGTGAAGAACAATTTCCGCAGGGCTTCGCCTAAGCACTATGAAAACTATGACGGAGGATAAACTAGAGGGGACGGGGTTGCCGGCACACGTCTTGGTGTTTCTTGATGTGTCATTGGTGCTAGCCCTGCCCCTCTATTTATATGTTGAGCCCCGGGGTCGAAACTTGGAGCAAAAGCCTCCTCAAAGTCGGTTTTGCCCGAAAGGCAAGAGTCCCACTCGGACTCCAGGACCAAACGCCACAATCCTTGGCGTCTGGCCCAGATGCCAGGGTCTCCGACGTTTGGCCCCCTGGCCTCCGCAAAACTCCTTTTGCATCGACTTATAGCCCCATGGGCCTGACCCCTTGGCCAAACCATATCATCCAATATATGAATCTTTACCTCCGGACCATTTCAGAGCTCCTCGTCATGTCCGTGATCTCATCCGGGACTCCGAACAACATTAGGTCACCAACATACATAACTCATATAATACTATATCGTCAACGAACGTTAAGCGTGCAGACCCTACGGGTTCGAGAACTATGTAGATATGACCGAGACACCTCTGTGGTCAATAACCAATAGCGGGACCTGGATGCCCATATTGGCTCCTACATATTCTACGAAGATCTTTATCGGTCAGACCGCATAACAACATACGTTGTTCCCTTTGTCATCGGTATGTTACTTGCCCGAGATTCGATCGTCGGTATCTCAATACCTAGTTCAATCTCGTTACCGGCAAGTCTCTTTACTCGTTCCGTAATACATCATCCCACAACTAACTCATTAGTTGCAATGCTTGCAAGGCTTATAGTGATGTGCATTACCGAGTGGGCCCAGAGATACCTCTCCGACAATCGGAGTGACAAATCCTAATCTCGAAATATGCCAACCCAACAAGTACCTTCGGAGGCACATGTAGAGCACCTTTATAATCACCCAGTTACATTGTGACGTTTGGTGGCACACAGAGTGTTCCTCCGGTAAATGGGAGTTGCATAATCTCATAGTCATAGGAACATGTATAAGTCATGAAGAAAGCAATAGCAACAAACTAAACGATCAAGTGCTAAGCTAACGGAATGGGTCAAGTCAATCACATCATTCTCCTAATGATGTGATCCCGTTAATCAAATGACAACTCATGTCTATGGTTAGGAAACTTAACCATCTTTGATCAACGAGCTAGTCAAGTAGAGGCATACTAGTGACACTCTGTTTGTCTATGTCTTCACACATGTATTATGTTTCTGGTTAATACTATTCTAGCATGAATAATAAACATTTATCATGAAATAAGGAAATAAACAATAACTTTATTATTGCCTCTAGGGCATATTTCCTTCACTTTCCCTTTGACAGTAGGGGCAGCAAGGCACGTATTGTATTGTTGCCATCAAGGATAACAAGATGGGTTTTTTTATCATATTGCATGAGTTTATCCCTCTACATCATGTCATCTTGCTTAAGGCGTTACTCTATTTTCATTAACTTAATACTCTAGATGCATGCTGGATAGCGGTCGATGAGTGGAGTAATAGTAGCAGATGCAGGCATGAGTCGGTCTACTTGTCTCGGACGTGATGCCTATATATATACATGATCGATATTCTCATAACTATGCTCAATAATGTCAATTTCTTAACAGTAATTCGTTCACCCACCGTAGAATACCTATGCTCTTGAGAGAAGCCACTAGTGAAACCTATGGCCCCGGGCCTATCTTCATCATATTAATCTTCCAATACTTAGTTATTTCCTTTGCTTTTTTACTTTGCTTTTATTTTACTTTGCATCTTTATCATAAAAATACCAAAAATATTATCTTATCATATCTATCAGATCTCACTCTCGTAAGTGACCGTGAAGGGATTGACAACCCCTTATCGCATTGGTTGCGAGGAGCTATTTGCTTTGTGCAGGTACGAGGGACTCGCACGTAGCCTCCTACTGGATTGATACCTTGGTTCTCAAAAACTGAGGGAAATACTTACGCTACTTTGCTGCATCATCCTTTCCTCTTCGGGGAAATCCAACGCAGTGCTCAAGATGTAGCAAGAAGAATTTCTGGCGCCGTTGATGGGGAGTCTATGCAAAAGTCAAACATACCAAGTACCCATCACAATCCCTATCTCCTGCATTACATTATTTGCCATTTGCCTCTCGTTTTCCTCTCCCCCACTTCACCCTTGCCGTTTTATTCGCTCGCTCTCTATATATATCCTCCCTCTCTTTCCCGTTGGCCTCTTTTTGCCCGCTTGCTTTTTGTTTGCTTGTGTGTTGGATTGCTTGCTTGTCACGATGGCTCAAAATAACACTAAATTGTGTGACTTTACCAGTACCAACAACAATGATTTTATTAGCACTCTGATTGCTCCTCTTACCGATGCTGAATCTTGTGAAATTAATGCCGCTTTGCTGAATCTTGTTATGAAAGATCCGTTCTTCGGCCTTCCTAGTGAAGATGCCGCTACCCATCTAAATAGCTTCGTTGATTTGTGTGATATGCAAAAGAAGAAAGATGTGGATAATGATATTGTTAAATTGAAGCTATTTCCTTTTTTGCTTAGAGATCGTGCTAAAGCTTGGTTTCCGTCTTTGCCTAAAAATAGTATTGATTCATGGAATAAGTGCAAAGATGCTTTTATCTCTAAGTATTTTCCTCCTGCTAAGATCATCTCTCTTAGAAACGATATTATGAATTTTAAGCAACTTGATCATGAACATGTTGCACAAGCTTGGGAGAGGATGAAATTAATGATACGTAATTGCCCTACGCATGGTTTAAATTTGTGGATGATTACACAAAAAATTTATGTCGGATTGAATTTTGCTTCTAGAAATCTTTTAGATTCGACCACGGGAGGCACTTTTATGGAAATCACTTTAGGAGAAGCTACTAAACTCCTAGATAATATAATGGTTAATTATTCTCAATGGCACACTGAAAGATCTACTAATAATAAAGTGCATGCGATAGAAGAAATTAATGTTTTGAGTGGAAAGATGGATGAACTTATGAAATTATTTGCTAATAAAGTGTTTCTTCTGATCCTAATGATATGCCTTTTTCTACTTTTATTGATAATAATAATGAATCTATGGATGTGAATTTTGTTGGTAGGAACAATTTTGGTAACAACGCGTATAGAGGAAATTTTAATCCTAGGCCTTATCCTAGCAATTCCTCTAATAATTATGGTAATTCCTACAACAATTCTTATGGAAATTATAATAAGATGCCCTCTGATTTTGAATCTAATATTAAATAATTCATTACTTCACAAAATAATTTCAATGCTTTGATTGAAGAAAAATTGCTTAAGATTGATGAGTTGGCTAGGAACGTTGATAGAATTTCTCTTGATGTTGATTTTTTGAAACATAGATCTATTCCACCTAAGCATGATATCAATGAGTCTCTCAAAGCCATGAGAATTTCCATTGATGAGTGCAAAGAAAGAACCGCTAGGATGCGTGCTAAGAAACATGCCTTTAAGAGCGTGTTCTTCTAGTTCCTATGAAAATAAAGATGAAGATGTAAAAGTTATTGATGTGTCCCCTATTAAATCTTTGTTTTGAAATATTAATCTTGATAATGATGGGACTGAATATGATCCACATTTACCTAGAAGGCATTCCAAGAATTCGGAGTTTTTAGATCTTGATGCTAAAATTGATGAAAGTGGGATTGAAGAAATTAAAACCCTAGATGTTGCTAAACCCACTATTTTGGATTTCAAGGAATTTAATTATTATAATTGCTCTTTGATTGATTGTATTTCCTTGTTGCAATCCATGCTAAATTCTCTGCATGCTTATAGTCAAAATAAAGCGTTTACTAAACATATCGTTGATGCCTTGATGCAATCTTATGAAGAAAGACTTGAATTGGAAGTGTCTATCCCTAGAAAACTTTATGATGAGTGGGAACACACAATTAAAATTAAGATTAAATATCATGAGTTCTATGCTTTATGTGATTTGGGTGCTAGTGTTTCCACGATTCCAAAGACTTTGTGTGATTTGTTAGGTTTCCGTGATTTTGATGATTGCTCTCTAAACTTGCACCTTGCGGATTCCACTATTAAGAAACCTATGGGAAGAATTAATGATGTTCTTATTATTGCAAATAGGAATTATGTGCCCGTAGATTTTATTGTTCTTGACATAGATTGCAATCCTTCATGTCCTATTATTCTTGGTAGACCTTTCCTTAGAACGATTGGTGCAATTATTGATATGAAGGAAGGAAATATTAGATTCCAATTTCCGTTAAGGAAAAGCATGGAAAACTTTCCTAGAAATAAAATTAAATTACCTTATGAATCTATTATGAGAGCCACTTATGGATTTCCTACCAAAGATGGCAATACCTAGATCTATCCTTGTTTTTTATGCCTAGCTAGGGGCGTTAAACGATAGCGATTGTTGGGAGGCAACCCAATTTTATTTTTATTCCTTGTTTTTTGCTCCTGTTTAGTAATAAATAATTTATCTAGCCTCTGTTTTGGTTGTGTTTTTTGTGTTTAATTAGTTTTTGTGCCAAGTAGAACCGCGGGGAAGACTTGGGGAAAGTCTTGATATCTTGCAGTAAAAAACAGAAACTTTAGCGCTCACGAGAACTGCTGCCATTTTTATTTGGAAAGTGCTATTTAGTTAATTATTTTTGAAGATGATTAATATATAAATTATTCACGTCCAGAAATTTATTTTAGAATTTTTGGGGTTCCAGATCTTGCGCTAGCTACAGATTACTACAGACTGTTCTGTTTTTGATAGATTCTGTTTTTTGTGTGTTGTTTGCTTATTTTGATGAATCTATGGCTAGTAAAATAGTTTATAAACCATAGAGAAGTTGGAATAAAGTAGGTTTAACACCAATATAAATAAATAATGAGTTCATTACAGTACCTTGAAGTGGTCTTTTGTTTTCTTTCGCTAACGGAACTCACGAGATTTTCTACTTTAAGTTTTGTGTTGTGAAGTTTTCAAGTTTTGGGTAAAGATTTGATGGATTATGGAACAAGGAGTTGCAAGAGCCTAAGCTTGGGGATGCCCATGGCACCCCCAAGATAATCTAAGGACACCTAAAATCCAAAGCTTGGGGATGCCCCGGAAGGCATCCCCTCTTTCGTCTACTTCTATCGGTAACTTTACTTGGAGCTATATTTTTATTCACCACATGATATGTGTTTTGCTTGGAGCGTCTTGTATTATTTGAGACTTTATTTTTTAGTTTACCACAATCGTCCTTTCTGTACACACCTTTTGAGAGAGCCATATATGATTTGGAATTTGTTAGAATACTCTATGTGCTTCGCTTATATCTTTTGAGTTATATAGTTTTGCTCTAGTACTTCACTTATATCTTTTAGAGCATGGTGGTGGATTTGTTTTATAGAAACTATTGATCTCTGATGCTTCACTTAGATTATTTTGAGAGTCTTAAATAGCATGGTAATTTGCTTAAATAATCCTAATATGCTTGGTATTCAAGAATAGTAAAAACTTTCTTATGAGTGTGTTGAATACTATGAGAAGTTTGATGCTTGATAATTGTTTTGAGATATGAAGATGGTGATATTAAAGTTGTGCTAGTTGAGTAGTTGTGAATTTGAGAAATACATGTGTTAAAGTTTGTGATTCCCATAGCATGCACGTATGGTGAACCGTTATGTGATGAACCGTTATGTGATGCATGATTTATTTATTGATTGTCTTCCTTATAAGTGGCGGTCGGGGACGAGCGATGGTCTTTTCCTACCAATCTATCCCCCTAGGAGCATGCGCGCAATACTTTGCTTTGATAACTTGTAGATTTTTGCAATAAGTATATGAGTTCTTTATGACTAATGTTGAGTCCATGGATTATACGCACTCTCACCCTTCCACCATTGCTAGCCTCTCTAATACCGTGCACCTTTCGCCGGTATCATACACCCACCATATACCTTCCTCAAAACAGCCACCATACCTACCTATTATGGCATTTCCATAGCCATTCTGAGATATATTGTCATGCAACTTTCCACCGTTCCGTATATTATGACACACTCCATCATTGTCATATTGCTTAGCATGATCATGTAGTTGACATCGTATTTGTGGCAAAGCCACCGTTCATAATTCTTTCATACATGTCACTCATGAGTCATTGCATATCCCGGTACACCGTCGGAGGCATTCATATAGAGTCATATTTTGTTCTAAGTATCGAGTTGTAATTGTTGAGTTGTAAGAAAATAAAAGTGTGATGATCATCATTATTAGAGCATTGTCCCAAGTGAGGAAAGGATGATGGAGACTATGATTCCCCCACAAGTCGGGATGAGACTTAGGACGAAAAAAGAAAGAAAGACAATAGGCCATAAAAAAGGCCCAAATAAAACAAATGAGAGAAAAAGAGAGAAGGGGCAATGCTACTATCCTTTTACCACACTTGTGCTTCAAAGTAGCACCATGATATTCATAGTAGAGAGTCTCTCATTTCGTCACTTTCATATACTAGTGGGAATTTTTCATTATAGAACTTGGCTTGTATATTCCAATGATGGGCTTCCTCAATTGCCCTAGGTCTTCGTGAGCAAGCGAGTTGATGCACACCCACTTAGTTTCTTTTGTTGAGCTTTCATATACTTATAGCTCTAGTGCATCTGTTGCATGGCAATCCCTACTCACTCGCATAGATATCTATTGATGGGCATCTCCATAGCCCGTTGATACGCCTAGTTAATGTGAGACTATCTTCTCCCTTTTTGTCTTCTCCACAACCACCATTCTATTCCACCTATAGTGTTATATCCATGGCTCATGCTCATGTATTGCGTGAAGATTGAAAAAGTTTTGAGAATGTCAAAAGTATGAAACAATTGCTTGGCTTGTCATCGTGGTTGTGCATGATTTAAAAACTTTGTGTGGTGAACATAGAGCATAGCCAGACTATATGATTTTGTAGGGATAACTTTCTTTGGCCATGTTATTTTGAGAAGACATGATTGCTTTATTAGTATGCTTGAAGTATTATTGTTTTATGTCAATATGAACTTTTATCTTGAATCTTTTGGATCTGAATATTCATACCACAATTAAGAAGAATTACATTAAAATTATGCCAAGTAGCATTCCACATCAAAAATTCTGTTTTTTATCATTTACCTACTCGAGGACGAGCAGGAATTAAGCTTGGGGATGCTTGATACGTCTCCAACGTATCTATAATTTTTGATTGCTCCATGCTATATTATCTACTGTTTTGGACATTATTGGGCTTTATTTTCCACTTTTATATTATTTTTGGGACTAACCTATTAACCGGAGGCCCAGCCTAGAATTGCTGTTTTTTTGCCTATTTTAGGGTTTCGAAGAAAAGGAATATCAAACGGAGTCCAAACGGAATGAAACCTTCGGGAACGTGATTTTCTCACCGAACATGATCCAGTAGACTTGGACCCTACGTCAAGAAACAAAGGAGGAGGACACGAGGTAGGGGGGCGCGCCTACCCCCTAGGCGCGCCCTCCACCCTCGTGGGCTCCCTGTTGCTCCATCGACGTACTCCTTCCTCTTATATATACCTACGTACCCCCAAACGATCAGATACGGAGCCAAAACCCTAATTCCACCGCCATAACTTTTTGTATCCACGAGATCCCATCTTGGGGTCTGTTCCGGAGCTCCGCCAGAAGGGGTATCCATCACGGAGGGCTTCTACATCAACACCATAGCCTCTCCGATGAAGTGTGAGTAGTTTACCTCAGACCTACGGGTCCATAGTTATTAGCTAGATGGCTTCTTCTCTCTTTTTGGATCTCAATACAATGTTCTCCCCCTCTCTTGTGGAGAACTATTCGACGTAATCTTCTTTTTGCGGTGTGTTTGTTGAGACGATGAATTGTGGGTTTATGATCAAGTCTATCTATGAACAATATTTGAATCTTCTCTGAATTCTTTTATGTATGATTGGTTATGTTTGTAAGTCTCTTTGAATTATTAGTTTGGTTTGGCCTACTAGATTGACCTTTCTTGCAATGGGAGAAGTGCTTAGCTTTGGGTTCAATCTTGCGGTGTCCTTTACCAGTGACAGTAGGGGCAGCAAGGCCCGTATTGTATTGTTGCCATCAAGGATAACAAGATGTTTTTTTATCATATTGCATGAGTTTATCCCTCTCATCATGTCATCTTGCTTAAGGCGTTACTCTGTTTTCATTAATGTAATACTCTAGATGCATGTTGGATAGCGGTCGATGAGTGGAGTAATAGTAGTAGATGCAGGCATGAGTCGGTCTACTTGTCTCGGACGTGATGCCTATATACATGATCATACCTAGATATTCTCATAACTATGCTCAATTCTGTCAATTGCTCAACAATAATTCGTTCACCCACCGTAGAATACCTATGCTCTTGAGAGAAGCCACTAGTGAAACCTATGGCCCCCGGGTCTATCTTCAACATATTAATCTTCCAATACTTAGTTATTTCCTTTGCTTTTTTACTTTGCTTTTATTTTACTTTGCATATTTATCATAAAAATATCAAAAATATTATCTTATCATATCTATCAGATCTCACTCTCGTAAGTGACCGTGAATGGATTGACAACCCCTTATCGTGTTGGTTGCGAGGAGCTATTTGCTTTGTGCAGGTACGAGGGACTCGCGCGTAGCCTCCTACTGGATTGATACCTTGGTTCTCAAACAACTGAGGGAAATACTTATACTACTTTGCTGCATCATCCTTTCCTCTTCGGGGAAATCCAACGTAGTGCTCAAGAGGTAGCAGTTATTGACCGGAAACGTGTCCCGGTCATGTCTACATAGTTCTCGAACCCGTAGGGTCCACACGCTTAAAGTTCAGTGACGATTGGTATTATGAGTTTATGTGTTTTGATTTACTGAAGGTAGTTCGGAGTCCTGAATGAGATCGGGGACATGACGAGGAGTCTCAAAATGGTCGAGACGTAAAGATCGATATATTGGACGACTATATTCGGACATCGTAAAGATTCTGAGTGATTCGGGTATTTTTCGGAGTACCGGGGAGTTACAGGAATACGGGGAAGAAGTGTTGGGCCTTAATGGGCTTTAGTGGGAAGGAGAGGCAGCAGCCAGGTGGTGCCGCGCGCTCCTCCCAAGCCCAGTCCGAATTGGACAAGGGGTTTGCGGAGCGGCCCCCCTCTCCCTTCCTTCTCCCCTTCCCTCCTTTCCCTCCTTCTCCTAATTGGACTAGGAAAGGAGGAAACCTACTCCTACTAGGAGTAGGAATCCTACTCCCTTGGCACGCCCCTCCTAGGGCCGGCCTCCTCCTCCCTTGCTCCTTTATATACAGGGGCAGGAGGCACCCCAGGATACACAAGTTGATCTAATGATCGATTCCAGCCGTGTGCGGTGCCCCCTCCACTATATTCCACCTCGGTTATATCGTAGCGGTGCTTAGGCGAAGCCCTACGTCGGTAGCAACATCATCACAGTCATCACGCCGTCATGCTGACGAAACTCTCCTGTGAAGCTTTGCTAGATCGGAGCTCGCGGGATGTCATCGAGTTGAACATGTGCAGAACTCGGAGGTGCCGTGCGTTCGGTACTTGGATCGGTCGGATCGTGAAGTGATACGTCTCTGTCGTATCTACTTTTCCAAACACTTTTGCCCTTGTTTTGGACTCTAACTTGCATGATTTGAATGGAACTAACCCGGACTGACGTTGTTTTCAGTAGAATTACCATGGTGTTATTTATGTGCAGAAACAAACGTTCTCGGAATGACCTGAAACTTCACGGAGCGACTTTTCAGAAAATATGAAAAATACTTGCAAAAGATGAAGGCCAGGGGGCCCACCACCTGTCCACGAGGGTGGGGGGCGCGCCTGCACCCCTAGGACGCGCCCCCTACCTCGTGGGCCCCCTGTTGCCTCTCCGACTCCAACTCCAACTCCATATATTGTGTTTCGGGGAGAGAAAATTAGAGAGAAGAAATCATCACGTTATACGATATGGAGCTGCCGCCAAGCCCTAAAACCTCTCGGGAGGGCTGATCTGGAGTCCGTTCGGGGCTCCGGAGAGGGGAATCCGTCGCCATCGTCATCATCAACCATCCTCCATCACCAATTTCATGATGCTCACCGCCATGCGTGAGTAATTCCATCATAGGCTTGCTGGACGGCGATGGGTTGGATGAGATCTATCATGTAATCGAGTTAGTTTTGTTAGGGTTTGATCCCTAGTATCCACTATGTTCTGAGATTGATGTTGCTATGACTTTGCTATGCTTAATGCTTGTCACTAGGGCCCGAGTGCCATGATTTCAGATCTGAACCTAGTATGTTTTCACCAATATATGAGTGTTCTTGATCCTATCTTGCAAGTCTATAGTCACCTATTATGTGTTATGATCCGTTAACCCCGAAGTGACAATAATCGGGATACTTACCGGTGATGACCGTAGTTTGAGGAGTTCATGTATTCACTATGTGTTAATGCTTTGTTCCAGTTCTCTATTAAAAGGAGGCCTTAATATCCCTTAGTTTCCGTAAGGACCCCGCTGCCACGGGAGGCTAGGACAAAAGATGTCATGCAAGTTCTTTTCCACAAGCACGTATGACTATATTCGGAATACATGCCTACATTACATTGACGAATTGGAGCTAGTTCTGTGTCACCCTAGGTTATGACTGTTACATGATGAATCACATCCGGCATAATTCTCCATCACCGATCCATTGCCTACGAGCTTTCCATATATTGTTCTTCGCTTATTTACTTTCCCGTTGCTATTGCTATCATCACTACAAAATACCAAAAACATTGCTTTTACTACCGTTACCTTTTGTTACCGTTACCACTATTATCATATTACTTTGCTACTAAACACTTTGATGCAGATATTAAGTTTCCATGTGTGGTTGAATTGACAACTCAGCTGCTAATACTTGAGAATATTGTTTGGCTCCCCTTGTGTCGAATCAATAAATTTGGGTTGAATACTCTACCCTCGAAAACTGTTGCGATCCCCTATACTTGTAGGTTATCAAGACTATTTTCTGGCGCCGTTGCCGGGGAGCATAGCTCTATTATTTGAGTCACTTGGGATATATATATATATCTGCTTATCATTATGAAGAACTTGAAAGATCCAAGAACCAAGATTTATCCCTCAACTACGAGGGGAGGTAAGGAACTGCCATCTAGCTCTGCACTTTATTCACCTTCTGTTTTGAGTAAGCTTGCGACACCTACACCCACTTCTGCTATTCGTTCTGATATGTCGCATGTTATTGATGATGTCGCTTCTGCTATGCATGATACTTATGATGAAACTACTTCTATGCTTGATACTACTGTGCCACTTGGTAAATTTCTTGATGAACAACTTGCTAGAGCTAGAGAAATTGAAAATATTGAATCTAATGATACTGATGAAAGTGATGATGAAGAATCACTTGTTATTCCCAAGGGTTATGTTTTTGATCAAGAAGCTTCTTTAGCTATTTAGCTTGCAAAAATAGGAATGAACTCAAAAGGTTATTAGCTAAATGGAGTAAGCAATCTCTAAATGCTAGAATGAAACCTGACCCTGCTTTTGCTACTTCACCTATCTTTGTTACTGATAAGGATTATGAATTCTCTGTTGATCCTGATATAATTACTTTGGTTGAATCTGATCCTTTTCATGGTTATGAATCTGAAACTGTTGTGGCACATCTTACTAAATTGAATGATATAGCCACCCTGTTCACTAAAGATGAGAGAACTCGTTACTTTTACATCCTTAAAATATTTCCATTCTCATTAAAAGGTGATGCTAAGATATGGTTTAATTCTCTTGATCCTGGTTGTGTGTGTAGTCCCCAGGATATGATTTATTACTTCTCTTCTAAATATTTCCCTGCTCATAAGAAACAAGCTGCTTTAAGGGATATATATATAATTTTGTGCAAATTGAAGAAGAGAGTCTCCCACAAGATTGGGGGAGGCTTCTCCAATTACTTAATTCTTTGCCTGATCATCCTCTTAAGAAAAATGAAATACTTGATATCTTTTATAATGGACTAACCGATGCCTCCAGAGATTACCTGGATAGTTGTGCTGGTTCTTTTTTCAGGGAAAGAACACCGGATGAAGCTGAAATTCTATTGAATATTATGTTGACAAATGAAAATAATTGGACACCTCCGGAGCCAATTCCTGAGCCTATTCCTAAACCAACTCCGAAGAAGAGGGGTATTCTATTTCTCAGTCCTGAAGATATGCAAGAGGCAAAGAAATCTATGAAAGAAAAAGGTATTAAAGCTGAAGATGTTAAGAATTTACCTCCTATTGAAGAAATACATGGTCTTAATTTACCGCCTCTTGAAGAAACATATAATCTTAATCCATTACATATTGAAGAAACTCATGGTCTTGATAACCCGACACATGTAGTCAAGGTAAATTCTCTCTACATATATGATAAAGCTGAAATCCCATTTACTAAATTTGCTAGCCCATGCTTAGATGAGTTTGATAAATTTATGGCTAAGTAAGAAGATTTTAATGCTTATTTTGGTAGACAATTGAAATACAATTCAAATATGCTTGAACACTTGGGTGATTATATGGCTAATGTTAAAGGTGAACTTAAACTTATTAGTAAACATGCTTCTATGGTTACCACTCAAGTAGAATAAGTACTTAAAGCTCAAAATGATTTGCTCAATGAATTGAATAGTTAGGATAGTGATAATGTTGTAAGAGTTATGACTAGAGGTGGTAGAATGACTCAGGAACCTTTGTATCCTGAAGGCCATCCTAAGAGAATTGAGCAAGATTCTCAGAGAAATAATATAGATGCACCTAGTCCTTCTAAAAGGAAGAAAAAGAAAAATGATAGGACTTTGCATGCTTCTAGTGATCCTATTACTGAAACACCTGAGAATCCAAATGATATTTCTATTTCTGATGCTGAAACTCAATCTGGTAATGAACCTGAAACTAGTGATAATGCAAATAATAATGTTCATAATGATGCTCAACCTAGTAATGATAATGACATAGAAATTGAACCTGCTGTTGATCTTGATAACCCACAATCAAAGAATCAACGTTATGATAAAAAAGACTTTGTTGCTAGGAAACATGGTAAAGAAAGAGAGCCTTGGGTTCAGAAACCCATGCCTTTTCCTCCCAAACCATCCAAGAAAAAGGATGATGAGGATTTTGAGCGCTTTGCTAAAATGATTAGACCTATCTTTTTGCGTATGCGATTAACTGATATGCTCAAAACCAATCCTTATGCTAAGTACATGAAAGACATAATTACAAATAAAAGAAAGATACCGGAAGCTGAAATTTACACCATGCTTGCTAATTATACTTTTAAGGATGGAATACCAAAGAAACTTGGAGATCCCGATGTACCAACTATACCATGCTCCATTAAAAGAAACTATGTTAAAACTGCTTTATGTGATCTTGGAGCCGGTGTTAGTGTTATGACTCTCTCTTTATATCGTAGACTTGATTTGAATAAGTTGATACCTACTGAAATATCTTTGCAAATGGCTGATGAATCAACTGCTATACCTGTCGGTATTTGTGAGGATGTGCCTGTTGTAGTTGCAAATGTTTCTATTTTAACTGACTTTGTTATTCTTGATATTCCCGAGGACGATAGTATGTCTATTATTTTTGGAAGACCCTTTTTGAATACTGCAGGGGCTGTTATTGATTGAACTAAAGGCAATATCACTTTTCATGTTAATGGTAATGAGCATACGGTACACTTTCCGAGGAAACAACCTCAAGTTCATAGTATCAACTCTATTGGAAAAATTCCATCGATTATATTTGGAGGTTTTGAATTTCCTCTTCCTACTATCAAGAAGAAATATGATATTCTTATTATTGGGGATGTGCATATCCCCGTTGAGGTAACATAGTGTTATTCAAAATTTCTCCGGTTCCATGTTATTCGGAATGAGTTCGTTAACAAGACTTGATCAACCTTGTTAGTGGATTCCTTTTGATAATCATGAGATGGATGAAACTAGAAGGCACAACCTTCTGTACCCCACTTTTACTTTCTGATATTTATATTAAATTAAATAAAAATAAATATTTTTCTGTCTGTTATCTGATTATCCGTGCAATATAAAAATACCTCAAAAATAAAAGTTCTCCAAATGCCCTGAAATTTAAATATGATTTTTTTCTAGAATATTTGAGAATATTTGGCACTAAGAACACAACAGGGTGGCCAACCACCTGCCCACGAGGGTGGAGGGCGTGCCCTACCCCTTGGGTGCGCTCCCCTGCCTCGTGGGCCCACGGTGGCCCTCCTCCACTTATCCTTTCACCCACACACTCCTTCTTCCTCCCACAAACATGAATAACCAGCTCAAATACGAGTTCTAGCTCACTTTGCTACCATTTTTGATCTCCTAGCTCAAAGCACCTCTCAAACTCTGCTTGGGGAGATTGTTCCTTGGTATGTGACTCCTCCATTGGTCCAATTAGTTTTTGTTCTAGTGCTTTATTCATTGCAAATTTTTTCTGCTTAGGTGACCCTGTTCTTGAGCTTGCATGTCAAATTTATATGGTCAAAAGTAGTTTTGATGCATGATATAGGCTCTAGGCACTTGTAGGAGTAGTTGCTATCAATATTATTGAGTTTGGTTTACTTTTATTTTGAAGTTACTAAAACTTTCAGAATTTTTCAGAAAATGATGAGGAGACTTTTGAGGGGCTCATCGAGCCAAAGCTCTAAGGAAAAGGCACCGAAGCCTAAGTATAATTTGCCGCGCACCGCGAAGGTTCGGGCGTGTGAATGGCCTTCCGAGGATTTCTTGAGAGCAGCCGGGATTTATGAAGATTTACATGAATTGGCTAAGAATGCAGGCCTCACCGCTTTCCTCCACGACCAATGTGATCAGTATCCCTTACTCAAAAATATCTTTGTGCAAAACTTTCATTTCCATTCTAGGAGCTCACCACCTACGATGGAGTTTTATTTATATGATGAGCATAAGGAGATGTCACTTTATGATTTTTGTCGGGTTTGTTTAGTCCCTTTTGAGGGCAAGACAGAAGAACCACATCGCGATGATGTGGAGGGGTTTATTGATACTATCACTGTAGGGGAAACAAGGAAGGTTTTCGATGCACGAATCACTAGCATACATTTTCCTGTTTTACGTTATTTTGCATTATTTGCTTGTCGTTGCTTAATTGGTCACGAAAACTGTGGAAACCTTAGTATCCTTGATATTATTGTTTTGTTCCACGGTTTATATGGTGATATCTCTGTTAGTATGAGCGGCATTATTGCCAAACGGTTAAGTCTGAACCGTACAAAGGGCCCCATCTTTGGAGGCATCTATGCTTCACGCCTAGCTGCACATTTTAACATACCTATTAGGCATTATGAGAAGGAAGAAAAAGTGTTGCATCGTGTTTATCTAGATTATAAAAGTATGGTGGCACATGATTTTATTGTTAAGAATAGGGAAGGAGAGCTTAAATATCAATTGTTCTTTAATAAACATCATCCTGAGACTATTACCCTGCCTGCTCCTTCTTTGTTTGATTTATCTGTAGGCCAGTACCTTGTCCCGTTGAAGGCTATTCACACCTACCGGAACCCTGCACCAGCCATGGAGCCAGATCCGGAACCACATGTTGATCCTTCACGACAATCTAATTACCAGTGGGATCCGGAGATGATTGTCAGCCAGTGGCAATCGGAGTCTTCCTCTTCTTCTTCTCAGTACGACCCCAACTATTATTATGGATATCTGCCAGGCCAGCCGTGGCCATAGACCAACTTAGGCCAAAAGCCTAAGCTTGGGGGAGTACGTATTTCCCACCGACATTACATTTATGCTCACACACTCATTGCTAGATGTCAGTGCTCATACTTTTTCATTGTATCATCCATGCTAGTTTATTTCCTTTTTATGCTTTCTTCTTGTGTGTTTAATAAACCTTAAGAAAAACCAAAAAAATTAGTTGTAGCTTTTAATTAGTTTACTTTCCATGCTTGTAGTAGTAATTAAAAAGAAAACCCAAAAAGATTTCTTGTTCTTCTTTTGCTTGTTGGGAGCTTTCCCGTGTAAATAGTTTTATCTCTTTTCTTTTCTTTGGGGGTCGATAGGAGAAGACCATGATTAAATTGTTGAAGTGGCTCTTATATGCATAAATGTTGATCTGACGAAAGAGCCCATATTGCCTTGTCTTCTCCTGTTTATTGAATGCTTGCAGATTCCAACTTAGTCCAATGCACGTGCACTATTATTATTATTCACATCGTTCGGTCGTGCAAGTCAAAGGCAATTATGATGATATATGACGGACTAGCTGAGATGAGAAAAGCTGGTATGAACTCGACCTCTTTTGTTTTCGTAAATATGATTAGTTCATTGTTCCTAATTCAGCCTATTATGAATAAACATGTTTGCAATGACAATTAGAGATCATAGTTTCTTGTGCCATGCTTGATTAGCTATGAGTTATAATGGTTTACCTTGCGTGCCAACATGCTATTGAGATAGTTATGATGTGGTATGATAGGGTGGTATCCTCCTATGAATGATTTACGTGACTTGACTTGGCACATGTTCACGCATGTAGTTGAAACAAATGTTGGGGAACGTAGCAGAAATTCAAAATTTTCCTACGTGTCACCAAGATCTATCTATGGAGAGACCAGCAATGAGGGGAAGGAGAGTGCATCTACATACCCTTGTAGATCGCTAAGCGGAAGCGTTCAAGAGAATGGGGTTGAAGGATTCGTACTCGTCATGATCCAAATCACCGGAGATCCTAGTGCCGAACGGACGGCACCTCCGCGTTCAACACACGTACAACCCGGTGACGTCTCCCATGCCTTAATCCAGCAAGGAGAGAGGGAGAGGTTGAGGAAGACTCCATCCAACAGCAGCACAACGGCGTGGTGGTGGTGGAGGAGCCTGGTGATCCAGCAGGGCTTCGCCAAGCACCGCGAGATATGAGGAGAAAGAGAGGTAGGGCTGCGCCAGGGAGAGGTCAAAAACTCATCTGTTGGCAGCCCCAAGTCCTCAAGTATATATAGGGGAGAGGGAGGGGTGCGCCCCACCTAGGGTTCCACCCTAGGGGCGGCGGCCAGCCCCAATCCCATCTAGGGTGACGGCCAAGTGGAGGGGGAGAGGGAGGCGCACCAGGCATGGGCCCTAAGGCCCATCTGCCCCTAGGGTTTGCCCCCCTCCTCCCCTTAGGCGCCTTGGGCCCTTGTGGGGGGGGGCACACCAGCCCACCTGGGGCTGGTCCCCTCCCACACTTGGCCCATGCAGCCCTCCGGGGCTTGTGGCCCCACTTGGTGGACCCCCGGGGACCCTCCCGGTGGTCCCGGTACGTTACCGATAAAACCCGAAACTTTTCCGGTGACCAAAACAGGACTTCCCATATATAAATCTTTACCTCCGGACCATTCCGGAACTCCTCGTGACGTCCGGGATCTCATCCGGGACTCCGAACAACATTCGGTAACCACGTATATCTATTCCCTATAACCCTAGCGTCATCGAACCTTAAGTGTGTAGACCCTACGGGTTCGGGAACCATGCAGACATGACCGAGATAACTCTCCGGTCAATAACCAACAGCGGGATCTGGATACCCATGTTGGCTCCCACATGTTCCACGATGATCTCATCGGATGAACCACGATGTCAAGGACTTAATCAATCCCGTATACAATTCCCTTTGTCTTAGCGGTACGATACTTGCCCGAGATTCGATCGTCGGTATCCCGATACCTTGTTCAATCTCGTTACCGGCAAGTCTCTTTACTCGTTCCGTAACACATCATCCCGTGATCAACTCCTTGATCACATTGTGCACATTATGATGATGTCCTACCGAGTGGGCCCAGAGATACCTCTCCGTCACAGGAGTGACAAATCCCAGTCTCGATTCGTGCCAACCCAACAGACACTTTCGGAGATACCCGTAGTGCACCTTTATAGCCACCCAGTTATGTTGTGACGTTTGGCACACCCAAAGTATTCCTACGGTATCTGGGAGTTGCACAATCTCATGGTCTAAGGAAATGATACTTGACATTAGAAAAGCTTTAGCATGCGAACTACACGATCTTGTGCTATGCTTAGGATTGGGTCTTGTCCATCACATCATTCTTCTAATGATGTGATCCCGTTATCAATGACATCCAATGTCCATGGTCAGGAAACCGTAACCATCTATTGATCAACGAGCTAGTCAACTAGAGGCTTACTAGGGACATGGTGTTGTCTATGTATCCACACATGTATCTGAGTTTCCTATCAATACAATTCTAGCATGGATAATAAACGATTATCATGAACAAGGAAATATAATAATAACTAATTTATTATTGCCTCTAGGGCATATTTCCAACAGTCTCCCACTTGCACTAGAGTCAATAATCCAGTTCACATCGCTATGTGATTAACACTCAAGGTCACATCCCCATGTGACTAACACCCAAAGAGTTTACTAGAGTCAATAATCTAGTTCACATTACCATGTGATTAACACTCGATGAGTTCTGGGTTTGATCATGTTATGCTTGTGAGAGATGTTATAGTCAACGGGTCTGAATCTTTCAGATCCGTGTGTGCTTTAGAAATCTCTATGTCATCTCCCACATGCAGCTACCACGTTCTATTTGGAGCTATTCCAAATAACTGTTCCACTATACGAATCCAGTTTACTACTCAGAATAATCTAGATTAGTGTCAAAGTTTGCATCGGTGTAACCCTTTACGACGAACTCTTTTACCACCTCCATAATCGAGAAAATTCCTTAGTCCACTAGTTACTAAGGATAACTTTGACCGCTGTCCTGTGATCCATTCTTGGATCACTCTTGTACCCCTTGACTGACTCATGGCAAGGCACACTTCAGGTGCGGTACACAGCATAGCATACTGTAGAGCCTACGTCTAAAGCATAGGGGACGACCTTCGTCCTTTCTCTCTATTCTGCCGCGGTCAGGTTTCGAGTCTTACTCAATGTTCACACCTTATAACACAGCCAAGAACTCCTTCTTTGCCGATCCATTTTGAACTCCTTCAAAATCTTGTCACGGTATGTATTCATTTGAAAGTACTATTAAGCGTTTTGATCTATCCTTATAGATCTTAATGCTCAATACTCAAGTAGCCTAATCCAGGTTTTCCATTGAAAAACACTTTTCAAATAACTCTGCATGCTTTCCAGAAATTCTACATCATTTCCGATCAATAATATGTTAACAACATATACTCATCAGAAATTCTATAGTGCTCCCACTCACTTCTTTGGAAATACAAGTTTCTCATAAACTTTGTATAAACCCAAAATCTTTGATCATCATCAAAGCGTATATTCCAACTCCGAAATGCTTACTCCAGTCCTTAGAAGGATTGCTAGAGCTTTGCATACTTGTTAGCATCTTTCAGGATTGTTAAAACCTTCTGGTTGTATCACATACAACCTTTCCTTAAGAAAATCGTGAGGAAACAATGGTTTTTGACATCCTATCTACAAGATTTCATAAATAATGCAGTGACTGCTAATATAATTCCAACAGACTCTTAGCATCGCTACGAGTGAGAAAGTCTCACCGTAGTCAACTCCTTGAACTTGTCGGAAAACATCTTAACGACAAGTCGAGCTTTCTTAATGGTGATACATACCATCATTGTCCGTCTTCCTTTTAAAGATCCATATGTACATAACAGCCTTATGACCATCAAGTAGTTCTTCCAAAGTCTACACTTTGTTTTCATATATGGATCCTCTCTCGGATTATATGGCCTCGAGCCATTTTGGAATCCAGGCCCACCATCGCTTCTCCATAGCTCGTAGGTTCATTGTTGTCTAGCAACATGACTTCCAAGACAGGATTACGTACCACTCTGAAGTAGTACGCATCCTTGTCATCCTACGAGGTTTGGGAGTGACTTGATCTGAAGTCTCATGATCAATATCATAAGCTTCCACTTCAATTGGTGTAGGTGCCACATGAACAACTCTTTGTGCCCTGCTATACACTAGTTGAAGTGACGGTTCAATAACCTCATCAAGTCTCCACCATCCTCCCACTCAATTCTTTCGAGAGAAACTTTTCCTCGAGAAAGGACCCGATTCTAGAAACAATCCCTATTGCTTTCGGATCTGAATTAGGAGGTATACCCAACTGTTTTGGGTGTCCTATGAAGATGCATTTATTCGCTTTGGGTTCGAGCTTATCAGCCTGAAACTTTTCACATAAGCGTCGCAGCCCCAAACTTTTAAGAAACAACAGCTTAGGTTTCTCTAAACCATAGTTCATACGGTGTCGTCTCATCAGAATTACGTGGTGCCCTATTAAAGTGAGTGCGGTTGTCTCTAATGCCTAACCCATGAACGATAGTGGTAATTCGATAAGAGACATCATGGTACGCACCATATCCAATACGGTGCAACTATGATGTTCGGACACATCATCACACTATGGTGTTCCAGGCGGTATTAGTTGTGAAACAATTTCCACAATGTCTAAATTCTGTGCCAAACTCGTAATTCAGATATGAATCTCTATGATCATATCATAGACATTTTATCCTCTTGTCACGACGATCTTCAACTTCACTCTGAAATTACTTGAACCTTTCAATAATTTCAGACTCATGATCCATCAAGTAAATATACTTTAGCATCTACTCAAATCATCTGTGAAGTAAGAACATAACGATATCCACTACATGCCTCAGCACTCATTGGACTGCACACATCAAAATGTATTACTTCCAACGAGTTACTTTCTTGCTCCATCTTACTGAAAACGAGGCTTTTCAGTCATCTTGCCCATGTGGTATGATTTGCATGTCTCAAGTGATTCAAAATCAAGTGAGTCCAAACGATCCATCTGTATAGAGTTTCTTCATGCATATCTACCAACAAACATGGTTCGCATGTCTCAATCCTTTCAAAAATGAGTGAGTCCAAAGATCCATCAACATGGAGCTTCTTCATGCGTTTTATACCAATATGACTCAAATTGCAGTGCCACATTTGTGTGGTACTATCATTACTATCTTATACCTTTGGCATGAAAATGTGTATCACTACGATCGGGATGGTATTATTCAAATAAACAGAGTAACCATTATTCTCCTTAAATGAATAACCGTATCGCGATAGACATAATCCAATCATGTCTATGCTCAACGCAAACACCAAATAACAATTATTTAGGTTTTAATACCAATCTCGATGGTAGAGGGAGCGTACGATATTTGATCAACCTTGGAAATACTTCCAACACATATCGTCATCTCACCTTTTAGCTACTCTCCGTTTATTCTGTAGCCTTTTGTTTCGAGTTACTAACACTTAGAAACCGAACCGGTATCTAATACTCTGGTGCTACTAGGAGTACTAGTAAAGTACGCATTATAATGCATATCCAATATACTTCTGTCGACCTGGCCAGCCTTCTCATCTACCAAGTATCTAGGGCGGTTCTGCTTCAGTGACTATTCCCCTTATTACAGAAGCACTTAGTCTCGGGCTTGGGTTCAACTTTGGGTTTCTTCACTAGAACAGCAATTGATTTGTTGTTCCATGAAGTATCCATTTCTTGCCCTTGCCCTTCTTGAAACTAGTGGTTTTACTAACCATCAACGATTGATGCTCCCTTTTGATTTCTACTTTCGCGGTGTCGCGAATAGCTCAAGGATCATATCTATCCCTGATATGTTATATTTCATCACGAAGCTCTAGTAGCTTGGTGGCAGTGACTTTGGAGAACCATCACTATCTCATCTGGAAGATCAACTCCCACTCGATTCAAGCGATTGTTGTACTCAGACAATCTGAGCACAAGCTCAAGATTGAGCTTTTCTCCCTTATTATGCAGGCTAAGAAAATCGTCGGAGGTCTTATACCTCTTGACGTGGGCACGAGCCTGAAATCCCAATTTCAGTCCTTGGAACATCTCATATGTTCTGCGATGTTTCGAAAACGTCTTTGGTGCCTCAATTCTAAACCATTTAGCATTACGCACTGAACTATCATGTAGTCATCAAAACATGTATGTCAGATGTTCGCAACATCCACAGACGACGTTCGAGGTTCAGCACACTGAGCGGTGCATTAAGGACATAAGCCTTCTACCGTCTGCATAATTGCTACTATCAACTTTCAACTAATTTTTCTCTAGGAACATATCTAAACAGTAGAACTGAAGCGCGAGCTATGACATAATTTGCGAAGACCTTTTGACTATGTTCAGGATAATTAAGTTCATCTTATGAACTCCCACTCAGATAGACATCCCTCTAGTCATCTAAGTGATACATGATCCGAATCAACTAGGCCGTGTCCGATCATCACGTGAGACGGACTAGTCATCATCGGTGAACATCTCATGTTGATCGCATCTTCTATACGACTCATGTTCGACCTTTCGGTCCTCCGTGTTCCGAGGCCATGTCTGTACATGCTAGGCTCGTCAAGTTAACCTAAGTGTTTCGCATGTGTTCCGAGGCCATGTCTGTACATGCTAGGCTCGTCAACACCCGTTGCATTCGAACGTAAGAATCTATCACACCCGATCATCACGTGGTGCTTCGAAACGACGAACTTTCGCAACGGTGCACAGTTAGGGGGAACACTTTCTTGAAATTTTAATGAGGGATCATCTTATTTACTACCGTCGTTCTAAGAAAATAAGATGTATAAACATGATAAACATCACATGCAATCAAATAGTGACATGATATGGCCAATATCATATTGCTCCTTTTGATCTCCATCTTCGGGGCTCCATGATCATCATCGTCACCGGCATGACACCATGATCTCCGTCATCATGATCTCCATCATTGTGTCTCCAGGAAGTTGTCTCGCCAACTTATTACTTCTACTACTATGGCTATCGGTTAGCAATAAAGTAAAGTAATTACATGGCGTTGTTCAATGACACGCAGGTCATACAATAAATAAAGACAACTCCTATGGCTCCTACCGGTTGTCATACTCATCGACATGCAAGTCGTGATTCCTATTACAAGAACATGATCAATCTCATACATCACATATCATTCATCACATTCTTATTGGCCATATCACATCACATAGCATACCCTGCAAAAACAAGTTAGACGTCCTCTAATTGTTGTTTGCATGTTTTACGTGGCTGCTATGGGTTTCTAGCAAGAACGTTTCTTACCTACGCAAAAACCACAACGTGATATGCCAATTGCTATTTACCCTTCATAAGGACCCTTTTCATCGAATCCGATCCGACTAAAGTGGGAGAGACAGACACCCGCTAGCCACCTTATGCAACTAGTGCATGTCAGTCGGTGGAACCAGTCTCACGTAAGAGTACGTGTAAGGTCGGTTTGGGCCGCTTCATCCCACGATGCCGCCGAATCAAGATAAGACTAGTAACGGCAAGTAAATTGACAAAATCAATGCCCACAACTGCTTTGTGTTCTACTCGTGCATAGAATCTACGCAATAGACCTAGCTCATGATGCCACTGTTGGGGAACGTAGCAGAAATTCAAAATTTTCCTACGTGTCACCAAGATCTATCTATGGAGAGACCAACAACGAGGGGAAGGAGAGTGCATCTACATACCCTTGTAGATCGCTAAGCGGAAGCGTTCAGGAGAACGGGGTTGAAGGATTCGTACTCGTCGTGATCCAAATCACCGGAGATCCTAGTGCCAAACGGACGGCACCTCCGCGTTCAACACACGTACAACCCGGTGACGTCTCCCATGCCTTAATCCAGCAAGGAGAGAGGGAGAGGTTGAGGAAGACTCCATCCAACAGCAGCACAACGGCGTGGTGGTGGTGGAGGAGCCTGGTGATCCAGCAGGGCTTCGCCAAGCACCGCGAGATATGAGGAGAAAGAGAGGTAGGGCTGCGCCAGGGAAAGGTCAAAAACTCATCTGTTGGCAGCCCCAAGTCCTCAAGTATATATAGGGGAGAGGGAGGGGTGCGCCCCACCTAGGGTTCCACCCTAGGGGCGGCGGCCAGCCCCAATCCCATCTAGGGTGGCGGCCAAGTGGAGGGGGAGAGGGAGGCGCACCAGGCATGGGCCCTAAGGCCCATCTGCCCTTAGGGTTTGCCCCCTCCTCCCCTTAGGCGCCTTGGGCCCTTGTGGGGGGGGGGGGCGCACCAGCCCACCTGGGGCTGGTCCCCTCCCACACTTGGCCCATGCAGCCCTCCGGGGCTTGTGGCCCCACTTGGTGGACCCCCGGGACCCTCCCGGTGGTCTCGGTACGTTACCGATAAAACCCGAAACTTTTCCGGTGACCAAAACAGGACTTCCCATATATAAATCTTTACCTCCGGACCATTCCGGAACTCCTCGTGACGTCCGGGATCTCATCCGGGACTCCGAACAACATTCGGTAACCACGTATATCTATTCCCTATAACCCTAGCGTCATCGAACCTTAAGTGTGTAGACCCTACGGGTTTGGGAACCATGCAGACATGACCGAGATAACTCTCCGGTCAATAACCAACAGCGGGATCTGGATACCCATGTTGGCTCCCACATGTTCCACAATGATCTCATCGGATGAACCATGATGTCAAGGACTTAATCAATCCCGTATACAATTCCCTTTGTCTAGCGGTACGATACTTGCCTGAGATTCGATCGTCGGTATCCCGATACCTTGTTCAATCTCGTTACCGGCAAGTCTCTTTACTCGTTCCGTAACACATCATCCCGTGATCAACTCCTTGATCACATTGTGCACATTATGATGATGTCCTACCGAGTGGGCCCAGAGATACCTCTCCGTCACACAGAGTGACAAATCCCAGTCTCGATTCGTGCCAACCCAACAGACACTTTCAGAGATACCCGTAGTGCACCTTTATATCCACCCAGTTACGTTGTGACGTTTGGCACACCCAAAGTATTCCTACGGTATCCGGGAGTTGCACAATCTCATGGTCTAAGGAAATGATACTTGACATTAGAAAAGCTTTAGCATGCGAACTACACGATCTTGTGCTATGCTTAGGATTGGGTCTTGTCCATCACATCATTCTTCTAATGATGTGATCCCATTATCAATGACATCCAATGTCCATGGTCAGGAAACCGTAACCATTTATTGATCAACGAGCTAGTCAACTAGAGGCTTACTAGGGACATGGTGTTGTCTATGTATCCACACATGTATCTGAGTTTCCTATCAATACAATTCTAGCATGGATAATAAACGATTATCATGAACAAGGAAATATAATAGTGATTAATTTATTATTGCCTCTAGGGCATATTTCCAACAACAAAATCAACATAGCCTTCACGATATTTATGTTCATGGTGGATTATATCCTACTCATGCTTGCATTCGGTGTTGATTAATTTTAATGCATGTTCATGACTGTTGTCGCTCTCTAGCTGGTCACTTCCCAGTCTTTTGCTAGCCTTCACATGTACTAAGAGGAATACTGCTTGTGCATCCAATCCCTTAAACCCCAAAGTTATTCCACATGAGTCCACTATACCTACCTATTTACGGTATCTACCTGCCGTTCCAAGTAAATTTGTATGTGTCAAACTCTAAACCTTCAAATAAATATCCTGTTTTGTATGGTCGAATAGCTCATGTATCAACTAGGGTTGTTTGTATCTTCCATGTTAGGCGGGTTATTCTCAAGAGGAGTGGACTCCGCTTCTCACTCACGAGATAAATGGCTGGTCACCGGGATGCCCAGTCCCATGCTTTATGCAAACTAAATCAAAATAATTGCAAACAAAACTCCCCTGGGACTCTTGTTAGTTGGAGGCACTCGTTGTTTCGAGCAAGCCATGGATTGATGCTTGTTGGTGGAAGGGGGAGTATAAACTTTACCATTCTGTTTGGGAACCACCTATAATGTGTGTAGCATGGAATATATTGCCATCTCTTGGTTGTTATGTTGACAATGAAAGTATACCGCTCAAAATATTATTCACCTCTGTTTCAAAACCAAGCTCTGGCACCTCTACAAATCCCTACTTCCCTCTGCGAAGAGCCTATCTATTTACTTTTATGCTGAGTCATCATCCTCTTATTAAAAAGCACCAATTGGAGAGCACCATTGTCATTTGCATTCATTATTGTTAATTTACATTGAGTATGACTTGACTGGATCTCTTTTATCATGAATTACAATGTCTAGTCAGTCCTTGGTCTTTAAAGGTGCTCTGCATTTATGTTTTGCGGTCTCAGAAAGGGATAGCGAGATACCACATTGTTATATCATATTATGATTGTTTTGAGAAAGTGTTGTCATCCGAGATTTATCATTATGGCTCGCTAGTTGATTATGCTATTGATATGAGTAAACTTGAGACCTATGCGTTATTACAAATGTGGTTAGTTATAATCTTTGCTGAAAACTTGAATGCTGGCTTTACATATTTACAACAACAAGAGTTTGTAAAAGTTTTTCTTTATCACTTTTAGTTTGTCAACTGAATTGCTTGAAGACAAGCAAAGATTTAAGCTTGGGGGAGTTGATACGTCTCCGTCGTATCTACTTTTCCAAACACTTTTGCCCTTGTTTTGGACTCTAACTTGCATGATTTGAATGGAACTAACCCGGACTGACGCTATTTTCAGCAGAATTACCATGGTGTTATTTATGTGCAGAAACAAGCGTTCTCGGAATGACCTGAAACTTCACGGAGCGACTTTTCAGAAAATATGAAAAATACCTGCAAAAGATGAAGGCCAGGGGGCCCACCACCTGTCCACGAGGGTGGGGGGCGCGCCCCCTACCTCATGGGCCCCTTGTTGCCTCTCCGACTCCAACTCCAACTCCATATATTGTGTTTCGGGGAGAGAAAAATCAGAGAGAAGAAATCATCGTGTTTTACGATATGGAGCCGCCGCCAAGCCCTAAAACCTCTTGGGAGGGCTGATCTGGAGCCCGTTCGGGGCTCCGGAGTGGGGAATCCATCGCCATCGTCATCATAAACCATCCTCCATCACTAATTTCATGATGCTCACCGCCGTGCGTGAGTAATTCCATCGTAGGCTTGCTGGACGGTGATGGGTTGGATGAGATCTATCATGTAATCGAGTTAGTTTTGTTAGGGTTTGATCCCTAGTATCCACTATGTTCTGAGATTGATGTTGCTATGACTTTGCTATGCTTAATGCTTGTCACTAGGACCCGAGTGCCATGATTTCATATCTGAACCTATTATGTTTTCATCAATATATGAGTGTTCTTGATCCTATCTTGCAAGTCTATAGTCACCTATTATGTGTTATGATCCGTTAACCCCGAAGGGACAATAATCGGGATACTTACCGGTGATGACCGTAGTTTGAGGAGTTCATGTATTCACTATGTGTTAATGCTTTGTTCCGGTTCTCTATTAAAAGGAGGCCTTAATATCCCTTAGTTTCCGTAAGGACCCCGCTGCCACGGGAGGGTAGAACAAAAGATGTCATGCAAGTTCTTTTTCACAAGCATGTATGACTATATTCGGAATACATGCCTACATTACATTGACGAACTGGAGATAGTTCTGTGTCACCCTAGGTTATGACTGTTACATGATGAACCGCATCCGGCATAATTCTCCATCATCGATCCATTGCCTACGAGCTTTCCATATATTGTTCTTCGCTTATTTACTTTCCCGTTGCTATTGCTATCATCACTACAAAATACCAAAAACATTGCTTTTACTACCGTTACCTTTTGTTACCGTTACCACTATTATCATATTACTTTGCTACCAAAAACTTTGCTGCAGATATTAAGTTTTTAGGTGTGGTTGAATTGACAACTCAGCTGCTAAACTTGAGAATATTCTTTGGCTCCCCTTATGTCGAATCAATAAATTTGGGTTGAATACTCTATCCTCGAAAACTGTTGCGATCCCCTATACTTGTGGGTTATCATGAAGACGTACGACTACATCAACCGCGTTGTGTTAAAGCTTCCGCATTCGGTCTACGAGGGTACGTGGACGCACTCTCCCCTCTCGTTGCTATGCATCACCATGATCTTGTGTGTGCGTAGGATTTTTTTTGAAATTACTACGTTCCCCAACAGTTCTTGTCTTTGTTTCTCCGGTAGAAATCTTGGGGCACTTTTTGAAGTTATTTGTGTTGGATTGAATATTATGAATCTGAATTTGCTTTGGTGTTATTTTAGTACGAACTCTTGGTTAGATCGATCGGAAATAATAGTTTCGTGTTATTTTAGTACGAACTTTAGGATAGATTGATAGGAAAGAATAGCTTTGAGGTGGTTCCGTACCCTACAAACAATTATGTCTTATGTTCTCCGCTATATAGGAACTTTGGAGTGATTCTTCGTTGCACGTTTTGTTTATTTATCTTCGGTGGTGGCGGGGGTGGGAACCTTAGCAGGGGAGGGAGCGGCCCCGATTTTGTTTATTTATCTTCGATGTCGGTTCTACTCTGTTTATTCCGCTGCTGTGATTGGTTTCGTTTCAAAGTCTAGAACGAAATTTTGAATTTTCCATTCACCCCCTGTGATCGATATACTCTCGGTCCTATCAGATACTACCCCTCATCTCAACAATTGGCAAGCAGAAATAACCATCAAATCCACACGTAAGCTTCCATAACCAAATCCGATGATAAATCAGATAACTTAGTCTCTTGGAGACACATGGTAGTCGTGCCCGTCGTAGCCGCAACTCCGAACACCCGTGCGACGGGGTCGATAGTTTAGCCCCCACACGTTCCGCACTAGCATCTTAAGGTCGTTGACTTGCGCCTTCTCGGTGCCTTTTTTCTAAAATGAAGCACATTCTGATGCACACCGAGAAAAAAACAAGTTTCGCCCAACAAAAAATCACCGTTTTTGTCATAAGAAATAATGCTTCTTTTGTTAAAACTGGAATGAAGTTTTCTTTCGTATTGATATAACCAAGGAAAAAAACAATAAAGCTTTTAACCATAAGGACAGAAAGCCTGTCGAGGCACGGTTAATGCGAAGAAAACTATTAGCCATTATCACACACCAATAATTCAAGGAGACCCTTTACCCATTATTGTCATCAATAACATGAACTCCACGCAGCACTACGAATCCTGTGAGTGGGGCCTTTAGAAGAATAGTACAACTTTCCTCAGAAAAGAAGAATGGTGCAGGAAACAATCACTACATTCTTCATAGCACTGTTGCAACATTCTCATAATCATTGTGACATTGAAGTGCCCGGTCCAACGGAGCCGCACAAGCTGCAGAAAGATCTCAGCTTTTCCATCGAGTGGGCATCCAGGCGGTTTTCGTTTTCAGTGAGCACAACCCAATGTTCCTCTAAACCACAGCTAGTGAGTTAGAGTAGAAGAAAGAATAGTTAAGCAGTAGCAATGCGACACATGAAATTGGCCCATCACCTCGTGAACCCATGTAGACGAGCAGCAGATGACACATGTAGCCGGGTGTGGACCCAGCCGTCAATTATGTGGGCATAAACTGATCACTAAGGCTTAGCCACGAAGTAGTAGACTACAGGACCCTGATCTCTTGGTGATGGCTCGAGAATATGCTGCCTCCACTGAAGCTTGAACCTCAGCAACCGCTCGAGAGGTTGACCTCCAAATCCAATCACAGTCATAATGCTGGACCGGTGGTGCGGCACTGCCATATGATTAGACCTGCAATCTTATTCTCCTCTTTTATTTCCTTTTCAACAAAGTGGCATTCAAATGTGATTCGCAGAAACTCATCGCAATAATTGACATCAACACATGAGCTGCTGAAACACGGAGGAAATGTACAGTTCCTTCCACTATACTAGCTAGGGACTACACAATGTACCGGAGCAACAGGACTAGAAGAAACTAGAAGCCAGTTTTTGGCAGCAACAACGAGTGAACACAACCTTCTGCTGTTTTACACCCCACTCCGTCATCTTTCATGCAACAACTGGAAGCAACTCATGATGGCTCTAAAAGTCATACGTGGTGATCAAACCCTCTGGCCTGAGCGGCACGAGCACGGAGTGGACACGCGCTACGTCGGGCTGGCTGGCCTCGGAGCACCCACACGCCTTGTGCGGCTCGGCGAACAAGGACTGGCGGCACGTCGGGCAGGTGGAGCGCGCGAGGAGCCACCGGTCAATGCATCTGACGTGGAAGCCATGGTTGCACTTGGGCAGGACCTTGACGTGCTCCCCGGCCTCGAAGTCCGAGAGGCAGATGGTGCACATCGGGCAGGCGGTGTTGAGCTTCAGCCCGGCCGAGTAGACCATGATCGGCATGGCGCGCACGGCCTTCCTCCTCAGCCCGCCCTTGGCCAGCCGCGCGACCCGGCTGGGCTCCGCGTCCGCCGCCGCCGCCCGGCTGGAACACCGCAGCGCGCACCGCACGATCGAGTTGAGCCCCAGCGCGCAGATGAGCGCGCAGAGGAGGACGGCGAGGATCATCACCACGTTCGCGTCGAAGTTGCTCCCCGGGGCGCCGCCGTCGGTCACCGGCTGGCTTGGTCCGGAGGGCTGCCCCCCAGAGAACGAAGGAGTGTGAAGCAGCGTCCTTCTTGAGTACATGTTCACTCTTGGTAATCTTTCTTCAGAATCCTGCAAGTAACCGCAAAGAACGTGGGTCGTAGGTCTTTCTGTATTGCTGCTGTGTGATTTGGCCCAGGTAGAATCATAAGCCGGGGTTATGCTGAAGTATTTATAGGCTCATTATAAGGTTTAAGGCTGCAACAAAATGGCGTGAATTGTTTTATTTGGTAGGGCAGACTGACCTTTTTGTCCTTGCCAGCCAATACTAGAGACAAATGCTTTCAGGGAATGGCTCAAGGTGCAGAGTTGGAAATTCATTTGGTTGTGGCAAGTGGGCTGCATCTGATCTCGGTGCGTTTTCTGGGAATCAGAGGGCCATACGGCGCACCATGTCTTGTCTGCCTGATAATAAAAGTACATATGCAGGCAAGGAGATCGGAACTGTATATAATGGAATGAGACCTCGTCTGGTTCGACTTGAAAATACAGTGCCGAAGCATTTGCTCTAAGCTCATCTTTCCTGGGTGGTTTTGAACATTCTCAGTCTGATCGTAGTGAGGTCTATGTATTTCACCTTTACCAGTGGGTTCATGAGACACGGTAGAGTAGATGCAAAATACACGCTAGGGACCTACTCACTCACTTCCTGCAGAGCTACTGAGTAATCAAGTTCCCAGTGACTTGAGAAGTCCCTCTGGCTTATTGCCGAAGTTCATTAACTATGCCACCGAGAGAGAACAACAATTTTTTACTGCCATGCCATTCCTGCAAGTTTACGGAAACAGAGTATTTAGCCAAAAACTACCACAATTAACGGAAACGTGACGAAAAACTATCACTCTACGATTTTGTGCCAAAAACTACCAAATTTGGACTAAACCGTGACAAAAAACTACCAACTCACGAAATCGCTCGCTTCGGCTGCGCTAACCCCGAATCTGACCAGTTGGGCCCGCGAATCAGTAGCCACGCTGGCCAATGGACGGCCGCCGCGCGCTGACGGCCGTTAACGCCCCGTCCGCTGTCGGAACGGCGGCTGTCGGTGGGCTGCGGGTCAAGATCTGATCTGTTCCCCTCTCGCTTCACTCTCTCCCTCCTCTCCCTCTCTCTGAACTAGGTGGCGGCCGCCATGTCCTCGTTGATTCCGGAGGGTGGCGGCGCTGGCGGCGGCGACGCTGGCGGCGGTGACACAAGTTTGGATGTTGCTGCCTCGCTCGCGCCTCCACCGATGGCCAGCGGTTCAGTCGATAATTGGTTGGGGAGCACCAGTTTCTCGACGCAGGCCGGCTCGCAGCAGCAGGAGGCACCGCTCTCGCAGTCATCGCCAATGGGTTGCAGGTATGCAAGTATCATCTGCTGGGCCTTTCGTTAGCTCCTTCAATCTGGCAAATTAGTAAGATGTTTGTTTCTGTTAGTTGGACATGTGTAGTAACCTGGAGTCAGTAAACTATATTGCACTTGTAGCTCAGTTAATTTCAATTCAATTCATGAGCACTTATTTGTGCAGTTTGGCTGACCAGAAGTAGGAGATATGGTTTCATTTAGAAGGAAGAAACCCTGTGAAAAGGGGTATATTTGAGTTAAATATTTCTTCGCTTACTCTACAATCACTCATTGCTAGTGAAGGGTATGGAGACAGTGATTACATGTACTATGTGAAGGAGGAGGAAATTGGATCTGAAAGAGTAAAGTATTTAGGTAATGAAGCTAGTGTTCATGAAATGTTGGAGTTTTTTCATCATGTCAAGCTAGTGAACATAAAGGTTATGAGAAATGTTCAAACTAGAATTAGTACACAGGCTAATGAGAATTACATGAACACTCCAGAGAGCTGTTGTGTGAAAAATGTTGTGAAGCAATCTGAGCTTCAGAATCAGATAGATGATAGAAAGGCTCAGCTTGAGAGGAGTAGGATTCAAAGAGAGGCAGATTTGAACCACTTTGAAGGAGACACTGAAGTGTCTGAATTTTGTTCTGAGGATTCAGTTCATTCAGATGGGAGTGCTGAAGCTGTTCAACTAATGGAAATAGAGTGTGCCTCTGAAGAGGATACATCATTGCAAACTACTGCTATTGTGAAACATGTGAAGAATCCTGGTCCAACTAGCATATGTCACAATGAGGTAGAGAAAAAACGTTTTGAAGATTGGTTTCCTGAAGCAGATGAGTTTTGTTTTGCTGGTGATGCAGGCATAAGTGATGAGGAAGAAGAAGATGAAGTTGAACTACCATACCTCATGAAGAAGCCAAAGACAAAGAGTAGTAAGAAAAAAAATGAAGGAGAGGCTATATTTTGACCCCTCAATTCTCAATTCACATTTACTCTTGTGCAAGAGCTTGTGTTTTGATAGTGTTTACCAGTTCAGAGAAGCATAGAGATTTTCATATAAGGACTTTGAGGTCTTTTCACTACCACAGGAACACTCCAACAAGAATTATTGTTTGGTGTTCACAGAGAGAGCATGGATATGAATTTTACATGTGTGCCGCCATGATTGCTCATGAAAGAACATTTTGCATTAAGAAGTGTAACATGGAGCACACTTGTCCAGCATCAGCAGAGAACACAAAGGTTACTACTAAGTGGCTTTCCAAAGCAGTTGAGCCTTCTCTTAGAGCAGATCCTAGAGCACCTGTGGATTCACTTATTAAAAACAGCGAAGTCAAGTTTTCAGTTGATGTATCAAAGAGTGTGGCCTATAGGGCAAGGAGAAAGGCTATTAAGGTTGTACAAGGTGACCGGAACGAGCAATACTATAGACTGAGGTGAAGGAAATATGCCCTAGAGGCAATAATAAAGTTATTATTTATTTCCTTATATTATGATAAATTTTTATTATTCATGCTAGAATTGTATTAACCGGAAACATAATACATGTGTGAATACATAGACAAACAGTATGTCACTAGTATGCCTCTACTTGACTAGCTCGTTGAATCAAAGATGGTTAAGTTTCCTAGCCATAGACATAAGTTGTCATTTGATTAACGGGGTCACATCATTAGAGAATGATGTGATTAACTTGACCCATTCCGTTAGCATAGCACTTGATCGTTTAGTTTGTTGCTATTGCTTCCTTCATGACTTATACATGTTCCTATGACTATGAGATTATGCAACTCCCATTTACCGGAGGAACACTTTGTGTGCTACCAAACGTCACAACGTAACTGGGTGATTATAAAGGTGCTCTACAGGTGTCTCCGAAGGTACTTGTTGGGTTGGCGTATTTCGAGATTAGGATTTGTCACTCCGATTGTCGGAGAGGTATCTCTTGGCCCACTCGGTAATGCACATCACTATAAGCCTTGCAAGCATTGCAACTAATGAGTTAGTTGCGGGATGATGTGTTACGGAACAAGTAAAGAGACTTGCCGGTAACGAGATTGAGCTAGGTATTGAGATACCGACGATCGAATCTCGGGCAAGTAACATACCGATGACAAAGGGAACAACGTATGTTGTTATGCGGTTTGACCGATAAAGATCTTCGTAGAATATGTAGGAGCCAATATGAGCATCCAGGTTCCGCTATTGGTTGTCTCGGTCATGTCTACATAGTTCTCAAACCCATAGGGTCTGCACACTTAAAGTTCGATGACGGTTATATTATGAGTTTATGTGTTTTGATGTACCGAAGGAGTTCGGAGTCCCAGATGAGATCGGAGACATGATGAGGAGTCTCGAAATGGTCGAGACGTAAAGATCGATATATTGGACGACTATATTCGGACATCGGAAAGGTTCCGAGTGATTCGGGTATTTTCGAAAGTACGAGGGAGTTACGGGAATTCGTATTGGGCCTTAATGGGCCATACGGGAAAGGAGAGAAAGGCCTCAAAGGGTGGCCGCACCCCTCCCCATGGACTGATCCGAATTGGACTAGGGAGGGGGGCGCCCCCTTCCTTCCTTCTCCTTTTTCCTTCCATTTCCTTCCCTCCTACTCCTACTACTTGAAAGGGCTCCTAGTTCTACTAGGAAAGGGGGAATCCTACTCTCGGTGGGAGTAGGACTCCCCTAGGTCGCGCCATAGAGAGGGCCGGCCCTCCCCCTCCTTCACTCCTTTATATACAGGGGTAGGGGGCACCCCAAAGACACAACAATTGATCTCTTGATCTCTGAGCCGTGTGCGGTGCCCCCCTCCACCATAATCCACCTCGATCATATCGTAGCGGTGCTTAGGCGAAGCCCTGCGTCGGTAGAACATCATCATCGTCACCACGCCGTCATGCTGACGAAACTCTCCCTCAACACTCGGCTGGGTCGGAATTCGAGGGACGTCATCGAGTTGAACGTGTGCAGAACTCGGAGGTGTCGTGCGTTCGGTACCCCATAGCCTTTGGTGTGGTTGATAAGGAAGATTCAGAGAGTTGGACATGGTTCCTAACCCAGCTAAGATGTTCATTGGAAGTGGTAGCAAATTTGGAACCTACACCATTATTTCTGACAGGCAAAAGGTATGCACCCTATCTTAGCCAGTAGTTCAGATATATATTGTTATTAGTAGCTTTATTTCTTTTTGTTCATGACCATGTTTATTAATTTACAATCAAGGTCTTCTTAAGGCTATAAATGAGGTGTTCCCTGATTCCCCTCAGAGATACTGCCTCAGGCACATATATGCAAATTTTCAGTCAGCTGGTTTCAGAGGAGCAGAACTAAAGAAGCTAGTAGATCGGGCTAGCTACTCATTCACCAAACATGGCCATGAATTAGCAATGGTAGAGCTAAAAGCAGAGTGTGAGGATGCCTGGAAGTGGCTTCTAAAAAATCCAAAGGAGACTTGGTGTAGGTCTGCAATGGATTACAATTGCAAAACTGATCTTGTTGTGAACAACCTTAGTGAGGTTTTCAACAAAATGATCTTTGATATTAGGGCCAAACCAATTAGGACTATATTTGAAGGAATTAGGACTAAGGAGATGATCAAAAGGCAGAAGACTAGGGAAAAACAGAGAACAACAGGTGGATGATCACACCCAACTATTCAGAGAAACTAGAGGAGAATAAGAAGTATGCCAAATTTTGTGATGCATATAAGACAGGTCCTGACATTTGGCAAGTGTCTAGTAAGGAAAATCAGTACTGTGTGAACCTAGCTAGTAAATCATGTGACTGCAGGAGGTGGGACATGACAGGTGTGACATGCAGTCATGCAATAGCAGCAATGAGCAAGATTCACATGCACCTAGAGGACTATGTGCATGATTTTTTCAAAAAACAACTATATATTGAAGCATACAAAGACATAGTGTACCTTGTCCCTGGTCCTGAATTCTGGCCTGACACCCATACTTAGGATATTGAGCCCCCAGTGTTCAAAGAAAAAGCAGGCAAGAAACAGATAGCTAGGAGAAAGGGCCAGTTTGAGGTGCCTGCACCAAAGGACACAAGCAGGATGGGAACAATTACATGCAACAATTGTGGTCTACAAGGCCACAGATATACAAACTATGGGAAAGCTCTAAAACCTAGTCTTGAGATGAGAAAGAACTTACATCAGGTCATTCAAATATGTTGCATTCTTTGTTTAATTATTTTATGTCTGGTCTATTTACTAACCGAGTTAATTTTGTCATGCAGGAGAATAGAGAAATTTTTAGGGGTTCCTCTAGTGCTACACATCCACCTCCACAACCACCACCTCAACACCAAACTTCACAGATGCCATCATCATCTGCTCCACCTCCTAAAGCAATGAGGAACAGAAAAACAGCAGCAAGTAAGAGAGGTTCAACATCAACAGTTTCAGCAGGAGCAGTCAGGTCTTCACTAGCACCTGCAACAGGATCAGCGTCAACAAGAGCTCCAAGAGGATCAACATCAACAAGAACATTCAATGCACCAAGAACATCCACTGGAGAACCAGGGATATTGGCAGGCAAGAGGAAGAGGAAACCTCCTAGCAAGTTTGCATCCTATTTCAATGCTAGTGGAAACTATTGAAACTCTGTATCTAAGTTTGTGTGTATGGTACTAAGTTCGTGTTCTGCTACTAAATGTGTGTATGGTAGTAAGTTTGTGTTCTGCTACTTAGTTCGAGTGTATGGTACTAAGTTTGTGTTCTGCTACTAAATGTGTGTTGTGGTACTAGCCTGCTAAAATTCAGACATGTGAACTTGTGGACATGTTAATTTGTTTTATTTGTTGTACATTGCCATTTCTACAGTTCAGAAGTTACTGCCAAATTCATTTTAGAAAAAGAAATCTGCACAAAAAAAAGTCTGGCCTGGGGCTTGAACCCAAGACCTGTTGGTTGTAACCATGCGATCAATACCAATGGGCTAGTGTTGGTGATTTGTTTGACTAGCATCGGCCGAACTTATTATATGTTGTTAGCCACGTCCTCTGTTCAGCGTGCGTTGCGGCCGGCTGCGTGGTGAGCGTGTGTTGAGTAAAACCAACCGTTTCGGATTCTACGCCTTTAATACGTGTCCACCCACCACGCTCTCTTCTCACTCGCCCACTCGCCGCTCGCACCACCCACTCCACTTTCCCTTCTCTCTTGTCAAAATCGCCGCCGACAACCACCGCCACCGCCGTCGCCATGGACTGGCAACTGGCCATCGAAGCTCTCGCCGGGAACAACCAGGAGATGCGCGCGTAGTATAGGGAGATCGCACGCTGGTTCCCCAGTATGGCGATGATGAGTAACCATGCCCGCGGCCTCGTGAAGGTGATGACAGCTGCTGAAAAGCATCGCCCATTCCCTGCCGGCGCACCATCCCGCCGCCGTCCCTTCTGCTATGGGCGATGCGCGAGGTGCAGCGCTCCCCCGACCCCAGGCAGCGCGCCCGATGGTGGATGTACCGCTCATCCACCACGCCGCCGGCCGCCGAAGGACCACGTCACCGACGCCGTCCTCGCTCTCCCAGCTCCAATTAATAACGCCTACTAGGAGAGGCGCAATCCATGGGTCCTTGGGCCCTATGACGACTCTGACGCTTCTGACGACGAGTCCTCTGATGACGAGTCCAGTGACGATGATGAGGACCAGTCCTCTGACGACTCTGACGACGAGGTGGATGAGGTCGTCATCCTCTCCGACGACGAGCCTGAAGTGCAGCTGCTGGCTCCAGTCCTCGACACCGTGGAGGGAGACAGGAACCTCCCAATCCAAGTGGATGCGCTGCCGGAGGTCGTCGATCTCCCACACGGCGTCGTCGTGAAGCAAGAACAAGATGGCGGCGAGGAAGATGTGGAGGAGCCGGCGCCGGGTAAGAAGAAAAGGGCGGCCGTGACTGCGGTACGCCACTCCCAGCGCCTGAAGATGCTGAAGAAGGAGGAGTGAAGTGCTGCCTTCAGTTAGTTTAGTGCAAGAAAATCAGTTTCGTCAGTCCTGAACTTTCGTAAGTTCAGTAAGTTCCTAGGTTCAGTTTCGTCAGCACTATCTACTACTAGTTGCTATCTATGTCAGACTATGAATGGCAGTACTATCTATCTATGTCAGACTATGTATATATGTTACTTGCTACTTGCTACTTGCTACATATGTTAGTTACTTGTCAGACTATCTAAGCTACTTGCTATATATGTTACTTGCTGCTTTATACTTCCAACTATGTCACTACTGTCAGTTATCCACACATGATATATGCAGAGTAAAACAGACTCATCATAGATAAAACATTCTTACTTAATTAACTTAGCATGAGTACTCACTTAGCATAGTAGGTCTTAACATAAAAGTCATTACATCATAGAAAACCAACTAGTTCTTAAACCATAAGAGTACCTCCCTCCCTCATACCATTCTGAAAGCACATGAAACTTTCCCAAAATATACACCTAACATGCATGACATTCCAAGGCCAGCTATATATATAGGCCTACTAATTACTTAACCCACACACCAAGCACTTCACTCATTCATAATTGCATTGATCCTCTCCAGCTTATCTTTGCTGGCATGCCCAGCATTGACCAGATCAGCAATCAGATACTCCAGCTTCTTCTTCTCTTGCTTAAGTAGGTCCTTGTCCCCCTCCACTTCCTTCATGGCCTTCCTCATGTTCTGAATGATATCTACTTGACTTCGAAGAATGCACCTTTGCTCCTTGGCAAGCTTCGTCTTTTCCACACTTATCTCAATCTTTGCTTGATCCTCAAGTTGTTTCTTCTTTGCATTTAGATCATTGATTGCCTGACTGGTATAGTCCATGTCATGAGACATCTTGCCATCTTGATAGTCAAAAAGCTTGGATACATCTTCCACCAACTGGCTGTAGTTGTTTGACAGGAAATCAATTTCCTTCTGTAGCTTGGCCACCTCTTTCTCATGGGCTTGTTTGTCCTTCACCCTCCCCAAGTTCTGCTCATGGTACATGTCCCAAATCCTTGTTAGGCACCTTTGTAGAATCTCTGGCCAAGGACCATCCACCCACTCCACAACCCCACAGTTCACACCTACATCCTACAGAAGCAATTATTTATAATTAAGCACAAAGCACTTAGTAACAAACTTACTATAGATAACTAAAGTCATAAAGTCATTTCATTTAACTGAAACCCTTTGTTTAAATCAATATGCTCTCTGAATTATGCAAACATAATTCTTTCATAGTAAGCACACAACACCTGACTATATTCAATTAACAGCTATATTTAGCAATAGATATAAATTCATTTAACTCTGTTCTTTTTCAGTTAACAGCTATATTCAGTTAACACCTACCAAATACATTCAGTTCACAGTACACTAAAGATCTCTGCATGTAGGTGTTCTCAGGTTCAGTCATGTATTGAATTCAGTTAACTAAAGATCTACTTTCACATATAGCTTCCATATGTATGGCACTTTCAAGTTTCAGTTCTAAACTACAACACACATCTCTGCACATCACACATCTCTGCACCACATGCTGCACCACACATATCCAGCAGCAAAACACATCGCACATCTCCACCAACAAAACAAGTTAGCATGCAAGATTTAATACCTGCTGCACAGGAAAACCCAGGAATCGCCTCCCAGTCAAAGCACCTTCAAAAGCCACCATCTTCTTCGGCCTCTGATGATGCATCATGCACGTCGGCTCAGATTCAGTGTAAGAACCACAGAAAGATGGTTCCACCACACTGTCAGGGGTTTCCTGCAAAAGAAAGTTCGAATCAAACCAAAACCAACTTGGAATCTCCAATTTGGATGAACTAACCCTAACCCTAACTCTGTTCCACCATTATGCACTTACAAAGAGCTGAGGATCCATTGAAACCATGTTGATGTCCTCGTCCGAGCTCTCCTCGTCATTCCAGGATGGCATCCTCAACTTCTACCGGCAGCAATGGCCGTGGCGGCGACGGTGATAGGCTGACCTAGCTCAGAGCACCATGGAGAGGGAGAGGATGAGGACGAGTGAGAGCGAGCGAGGAGGAAGAGACTGAGCGAGTGGCTGAGCTCGCTCTCACTTATTGGCCCACCGACAACCGCCATTCGGACAACGGACGGGGCGTTAACGGCCGTCAGCGTGCGGCGGCCGTCCGTTGGCCAGCGTGGCTACTGATTTGCGGGCCCAGCCGGTCAGATTCGGGGTTAGCGCGGGCGAAGCGAGCGCTTTCGTGACTTGGTAGTTTTTTGCCACGGTTTAGTCCAAATTTGATAGTTTTTGGCACAAAATCGTAGAGTGGTAGTTTTTCGTCACGTTTCCGTCAATTGTGGTAGTTTTTGGTTAAATACTCACGGAAACACCACTCGTAACTGCAGGAAAGTGCACTCTGGATATGTTATTGAATGTTATTAGCCCGACGGATCGTGAAACTGCGCCGCAAATATTTTGGCATGGACAGATCCAAGGACAATCAACTGCAACTTGGTATAGATTTATTTATATAGCTGTTGCAACTTGTTTTTTTTAACAAATTGCGAATGTGTTGCAACTTGAAATTAATTATATGGCAACATAAACGATAAGGACTGCAGCGAATACTAGGAGAGGAAGGGAAAAGGAGGGTCATTATTCCCCATCGTTCCACTTTGAGTGCATCAGAATCAGCCATACAGCACAGCAAACCGGAGGGTGATTTGTCAAATGAGAGCTACCTGGGTCATCAGCAGCAGTCCTAGTGGGTAAAGCACCTGTTAGATGACTGATTAGTCGACAACAAAGCAATTCTGGCATAAAAGTTTAAGTTAAGTTATGGTGTGCAATGAAGCATCATCATTCATATAAACGATGATGAGTGCTGCTTCCTCCATGAAAATGTACGTTTCTTTCGCACGTTGCTGACAGTTACAAGCATAATGGCTTACTGTTTTCTGTTGTATCAAAGGCAGTTACATCTGAGATCTTGTGTGTATCTACTTTAGTAAAGCTACTAGACATAATTCAGAGTACCCTAACAATGAGGCACGAGGAGGGGTGTTTCATGAGTATTGGATCTGTTAGCAAATATCCGTGTCAAATACATAATAGCTTCAGTTGCTTCAGATGAGCCTAGACGTAGGATGACGAAGGATCAAATGTTTGGACCCGCGGCAGCTGGACTAGGGAATGTAGATGAGGCAATGCCCAAGATCATAAAACAGTGACAAGATTTTGGAGATAAAATTCAGGCAACAGCATTGACAGGCACCATGCGGCTCAGCAGGGTCAGCTCACTAGGATAATCAACGGCCTGTTAGTGCCCATGGGCGGTGTTTTTAATTTCTACTCGTGCTTATCTGCAAAGACCAAAGCTATCCTATGAGCTCCTCTTATGATGTCAAGAAAGTACGCACCAATGGCTCCGACTTCTCGTTTCTAATATACACATAAATTGTTTGCCACAAGGTCTGACCATTGTACCAGGCCTTCTTCAGTGATGAACTTGTAGACATCTACGTGTAAATCATGCGTTCCTTCCAAGCTGCCCCTAATTTAACCTTATCTTAAGTCACTTTGTGCTTTTCAGACCTGGTATATTTAACCATTCAAGTTACAAGAAGAGCACAATGCCTCAAACCTATAGGTTACCCATCAGGAGAAATGGCCTCCGTCCAGGTACGGCAAAAAGAACAAAAGGCAACCCATGACAAGAAAGGGAAATCGATGTAAAAAAGTATGGATGCTGATGAATGCTGCTCCAGATAACTTGCTGCGGAAAACGGAAAGAAAGCATGTGTCCCAACTTCCTGAATGCAGTTAGCCCTTGCCAACACATTCTTGCACCACATCAGGTCAGCAGATATATACTAGATACAAGGAATAGGGTCAAGTCAACCGTGTTATACTAGGCATAGCATGCATAAAGCCACAAAGTTTGAATAACTACTCCGCAGTTTACTTTAAATGCGTATTGGCATGTAACAGAGGTTTCTGAAAATATATAACTCGTCATCTTTGCTGCTGCAGCAAGGAGAGGCAGCCACACTAGGACAGCAATGAGAGAGGATATACCCAGATGGTGGGGGTTTTACAGTTCGGTGGCAGCGATTAGCAAAATCGATATGGTGAGTGTGGGATGACCGGAAGGGTGTGAGACAGAAGGGCATGTTGTTAGGATAAGGATACATTTGTTAGAAGTCTACTGAGACTGGAGAGTGTACTGCTAGAGGTATTTTAGGAAAATGGAGAGCGGGAAGACGAGGAAGCACACGGTACCCACCGAATATGTACCATGAAGTGGGTCTTTATACTTGTATGTAGATGAAGGTGAAACATACCACCTCCTGATGTGTCTTCAGCCAGCAATTTTTTGAAGCTGAATCTATGCATCTACGATTAAACTGCCTCAGTCATAAATCTGGAAACCCAGCCATACCTAGAGCACAGCCCCCGCCACCGCCGTAAGCATATATACAGCAGATCCTATTCAGCTAGTGTCCAGGAATAGTAAGAAAAATGTCAGGTGACAATGCTCTTTATGTGTCGCCTTCATTTGGTAAATTAATTAAATATAAGGCAAACATTCATCATAGATCTAATATAAGCTTTCACCATAGTAACATATATACAAATATTTTCCTATTATCCTTGCTTTGCTCCAGCAGACTTTGAATTCCGAAAACAAGACTTGAAACAGGAAATAAAAAAAGATAAAGAAACAGAAGAATTAAGACCATTGTTATCTAATCCACACCAACTATCGTAACAATAAAAGCTTAAATAGCCATAGAACATCAAAAGCGCATCATTTAAATAATCAGGTGTGACTAACAGTCAAAAGGAGAACAAAGCACAATAGGCTCAGAGCACTCTGTGGTGAAAGCTGGTCCACAGGTTATTTAAATATCACGTAGGCTAAGATGAGCATGAACCGATACAAACAGCAAAAAAACAAGCAATAGACTCCATCAGCAAATGGGATATGGATCACCTGAATTGAAGAGGCACTGACATATTAATATCCCTACTTTATGAGGCAGCATCTTATCACTTGCATGGTGAAAGAGCTTAGTTACCGTGAAAATTCAACTATTTTCATGCTGCCTCCAATCTTTTACTAGTTAGCTTATATTTCATAAATCTAAGGCCCATATCAGCTGTAAACTGAAAAACACCCGTGAAGGTAGTCTATTTAATGATATTTTGTGGACTCCCTGTCAGGGAAATCAGAAGCAGATGTTGCAGTTAGATGGTCCATCAGTCCAGGCGGTCGGTAGTATATCAGGAAAGCTTAGGGTTAGGATAAGAGTCCATACGTCAGAAGTCGAGTCAGTTTCCATGTCAGAGTCCAAGTCTTAGGGGTCAACTTAAGTAGCTCTATGCAAGAGCAGGCATTGGTTTTTTCTTTCACATGAAATAAGAAACACATCTTTCTTGCCTCTAGATGCACTCCAGCAACTGACAGAAATAGGTTGAATCCAGATATAAAGATAGATGCGGCATTTAGACGGCCAAGAGGTTCTGACCTTATCTAAGTATCTGACAGATAGAGATTACCCTTTTGCTGCTAGTGGTAGGCCATTTATGCATAAAAGTAGCATTCCTACTTATCACCTGTATCCACACCACAATCTGCCAGAACACGAATGTAAGAATAAACAAGTCTCAAGTTAGTGCTAGGATAAGTGCACTTTAGATAGTTAAGTGTTAATATAATATGTGCAAAGGATGTTTCTGGGTTAAGACTCTTCTGGATTATTATGAGTCATTGACCCATTCTTATGAGTCATTAACACCACAATCTGCCAGAACACGAATGTAGGATAAGTGCAAAGGATGTTTCTGTGTTAAGACTCTTCTGGATTCTTATGAGTCATGGACCCATTATTTCTCAAGAAAAACAAAAAATTGACAATATTGTCCTCAGTTAATCGACTCCAATTTTAACCATATGTTCGTCAGCACATGCTGAAAAAGGGTAAAATAACGATAAGCATTCTGTCTAATTCAAAATTATGGCTAGCTAATGAGTTGCTATACTTTGTAAAACAACACAAGCTATGTTACGAATATGGCATGCCGATACAGGACAAGATACCAGTAACTTCATTTGGATACATCATTTGCACAGAACTTTATTGGAAGAACAGATGAAGACAGACGATGAATACAACACATAAAGCTCAGCATGCTACCGTGCTAAGATCTGTCTCATAAAGACATAGAGCGAGGACTAAATTTAAATGAACAATAAAGGATGCACGATTGGAAGGTGGTAAATACGACACCAACCAATGTAAATACTCAAGTATCACTCACAGAGAGTGTCTCCTGACAAACTTATGACTTGTGCAGAGTACAAAGACAGTTCTCCTGGCCTACATCAGCTGCAATGCAAGGAGATTGGCATTTTCCTTCCTGGTACCAGGTTACCCGCTTCTCCACCAACTCATTTAAGAAAGTATCCAGCTTATCAACATTGACGCTGGGCATTACCACAACATGTGATATACCTCCCTCACAAGCAAGCTGCCACCGTCGCACAAACTCCTCGTCCTTTGGCCTCTCAAAAACTACTGTACTACTGAGCTCGTTAAGCATCGCACTAATTCCAGCATCCTTGAGCCGATCTTTCAGGTAATGTGCATTTCTCAAGCACTTCTGAACTTCCTTCTGAAAACCTCTATAACCTTTCCTGTTCAGGGTGTACCATAGGAAGATGGGAGCATGACCATTCCTGCTTCCCATGATTGTAGCATCTCGTGAAGCTAGATACTCAACATTGCTAGAAAGGGCATTTATGTGATTCAACCTTGTTATCTGGACACCACAGGGCATGGGACATCCAACAAACTTGTGACCAGACACGCTCACACTCCCAATGGGCTTCTTAAAGGATACCCTAGGTGCCTGATGATCAGCAACAAAGAAAATAAATCAAGGATAATGAAACAATGTGTCAAAAGAAGCAACCAATATGGCGTTAGGGGGCAAAGTAGAGGTACCTGCTTAACAAATGGCATCATCAGACCAAACAGAGCACCGTCACAGTGTATATAAAACCGATCCTTGAACCCACTTTTTTCAAGTGTTTCGATAACCAAGTCAAGATCATCAACTGCTCCCTTGACAGTTGTCCCTACATCAAGGAAGAGTTAGGTTTACAGCCCGATCATGAAGGTGCAGATTTGCAAGTGTAATAAAGAGTGTATGCAGCTCACCAATGTTGACATTAATAATAGCAGGTTTATCTTTGTTTTCAAGTAGCTTTCTTCCAAAATCTGCACAATCTATTTCTCCAGAGACAAGAGTATCCACTTTAACGCAATCCATCCTGTACATTCTCGCTGCTTTGAACACCGAGTAGTGTGAATCACGAGAGGCATACAAGATCCCATCAGGGAAAACTTCCCTTCTGTAAAACAGTTTGTAGATGTAAATAAGATTTCAGAAAGAAGGGCTATATCTCTGTATATAATATTGCGAGTACTGACCCGACAAGGATCCCATGCAGATTTCCTTCGGTGCCACAGTTCGTAATGTATCCCCAATATTCATCCTTTTCGAGGTCCCAAAGGCGAGCAAACCAATCCAACACACCCACTTCAAACTGCCTGGAGTGCACGCCATAGTTGCTCTCGATGAATGGGTCGCCCAGGTTGTTAATGGAGAAGTGCTGCAGCTGGGAGAGAGCACCGTACTCAAAGTCCAGATTGTATGGGTAGCCTACAAGCAAACGGATGAGAGTGTTCGTGAGAGTGGAAGCAGATCAGTTGCGTTGCACTCAACCAGATTCATCGATGAATTTGCACCTACAGGAACTCAATACACGTTTCACCTCCTCACCCAAAAAAGGTTAACGGGGAATATACTATTAGTAGTAATAAAATATCGGGGCTAGGATCACCGTGTCTCTACGCTACACAAACCGGAGCGGATCATTCTGCACTGCGTCGAAGGAACGAGCAGAGGAGGAAGGAAGGGGGGATTTACCGAGGTGGTGCTTGGTGCGCTCGACGAGGGAGCGGCGGTAGCGCGCGAGGACGCCGGCCATGGTGGCCTCGCGCTCGCCGGTGAACTCGTCGTCGGCGTCGGGCTCCTTGACCGCGAAGCAGGAGGCGTGCATGTTCCTCCCCAGCACGATCTCCCTCTCTCCCTCCACCACCTCCGGGGCCAGCTCCTCGGGCAGCGGCGCCGCGGCGGCCTTCTCGCGGAGCCCCGGGGCAGTTGGCGCCGCCACGCCATTCGCGATGGTGCCCGTCATGGCCGGCGTCGGGGGTGGTTGGAATGGGGGAGTGGGAGTGTGGATTGGAGAAGGCGGAGGAGGAGGAGGGGCCGAGATCCTGCGGAAATGCTGCGTCGGTTTTGATTTGGGATCTGGATGGAAATGGTTGGGTTGATTGAGTAGGCTGCCGCGTGCCTCGCGTCGCGGAAAAGAAAAGGCTTTGGTTGATTGGCCTGTCGCGATCGTGTGGCCCATGGCTCCTCCAAAGCCCAATCTCGTCTCTTCTTCCTCCATTCGGGCCTCGGAAGGGCCAACCGACGATACTCTACCCCACCACCCGATTCTCTGCGCCCAACAGGGCCCCATGCCGGCTCCCATCGCATTCCATTTTAGTCGAAGCTGCGCGAAACAGACTGCCGACTGGCCCCTAATTCTTGTGATGGCGAAGGTTTGCGGATGGTTTGGTCCTCGACTCCCTGTGATTATCTCTGGGCATTAGGGATTCGTTTGGAGAGATCGGGGGATACCATATTTTTAGGGTTTCTGGTCTGCAGTTTGGGCGCCGAATCACGCTAATCTTCTGTCTTATGCTTTTGCTTAGCGATTCATGCCCAGTTGGTACACAATAAGCCGACAGACTACTCATCAAATTCAGAAAGATACACCTTGTTGCATGCAGAGTTGACAGTGCTTGGGCAACAGATTCAGTTTATCCATCGCGTTTTCCAGTTTGTGCTTTCACCGGCAAAGTATCAGAATTTTGTTGTGAGTGCTTGTGGTTTGTGAACATGCTTTGGGTGAAATTTAGTAAAACACTTCTACGTCAGGTTACTATTTTGGGTGTGAGGGCAGTGGAAAGGGGAGGCTGAGGGACTCATCAAATTGACAGTGCTTATCACAATGTGTTAGGATAATAGCGCTATGCAAGAAGATGATGCAAATTCGTGACTTCTTTCAAGTTTTAACTTGATTCCTTCTGTGTCAAGCCTTTGTATCTACGTTTTTATGAGTAAAGTAATATTTGCCACAACCTATTGTGATGGCCTGGATTATTAGGGATGATAGACTACTCATATAAATAAAGAATTCCTTTTTTTTCGGGAGCCCATTCGGACAGAACTCCAAAGTTAAGCGTGCTTAGCTTGGAGTAGTGTCAGGATGGGTGACCGACCGGGAAGTTTCTCCCGGGTGCGCACGAGTGAGGACAAAGTGCGCAGAAAAGACTAGTATTGATCTATGGGGCCAGTCTAAATCCCGCCAGGAGTAACGACCACCGACGGGTGTGTCCGGTGCGTTACACCTATGTACTCAGGTTAGTTATGGACGCGGACGAAGAGCTCTCGGCGACGCACCTCCCTGAAATCCACACGTACGTTTTAGTCTTGGGATGGATGCTATTTAATGCAATTCAACTTTGCTTTGAACCTATACGGATAGATACTCACTGGTATACAGCAGATGAACATTGAATCACATTTATTAGGCACCCACGACTCCGCTGTGGATATGGGAGCTTGCTCGGCTGGAGCAGAGTAGAGCACGTTCATGGCAGTCCAGCGGGACCTGGTCAAGGACACTGGCAACGAGCATGAAGCCCATGACCACGCCCTGGGTGAGCATGGCGTGTACTGTTGCCGAGGCGAAGCATGACCAGGCCAAGCTTGACGGCGACGAGAAAGATTAGATGCAGACACGCAGCTGGAGAAAAGCAGCCTCGGTCTAGGAAGTTGTGCCGGCTGCGATGGCACCACTGGCCACGGGAACACAGACCATGGAGTTGCCGTCCAACGGTCCAAGGCAGACGCGGTGGACAAAACGCGGCAAGCACAGACGACGGCTGCCTATATTTTGGCTTTCTTCTCACACGACGTTGTTGGCCGCCAGCCACCAGAATTCATAACTTGGTTGCGGCAGCCATGACGGTCGTGGGTGTCGCAGGACACGGCAAGCTCGGACGATGACCAGGGCAAACATAGTTTTTCTAGTTCATCCTAGCTTTGCTCCACTTAGCAAGCAGAAGACTGGGAAACAAGGTGCATGGGCTTTAGAAGAGGATCGTGGGGAAGGATTGATGGGGAAGAATGAGTGTCCAAAGAAAGAAGGGTCATATGTGGAGAAGAGAGAGGTGGGGCTCGTGCGCATTGAATAGACTGTTGGCCCTTGGTGGTTGGGCGCTGGTTGTTGAGGTCAGACGTGGGTGTACTATCTGACAATGTCAGTGCAGAAAAAAGCCTAGATACAAAGCATTCATGTGAGAGATACATGTCAAATAAACTCCTAATACGTACGGCCTAATATAGGAGATGTGAATCCCGAGGCCAGTGAATGGGTCAGATTCCGGTGGGTGTAGTCGCTCGGTGCTCCTAGGCACTTTCGGGTTAGTTATATGTTATTGTCATCAACTATTTTCTGCAGAATGTAGTATCTCATTATTTAAGCTCATAAGGTTCGAGTACCGTTTTAAGGGCCTTATTTGTCTTTTGACTGATTATTTTCTGTTAAAGACATATATTTTTTGTGCAGAGTTAGCCTTCACCTTGGGAATTATCTGTTGGTGCAATCGGCCAACAGGTGAGCTCAGACACGTTGCATTTTTCCTGGCTATTCTGATGTATTCTCTTATGCGATCACCAATGAGTGGTTGTCCAGATTTTGTAATCGCAATATGGATGATCTGTTTTTACCAGAGATAGTCCTTTTAACAAGGCCGAACTTTTTGAACTCTAGTTGTATACAGTATTGTTGCTATTTAAGCTGGGGTTGTAACAGTTTTTTTTGTGGGGTGGGGGTGGGGGGGGGGGGGTACGAACGTGGTAGTTAGGCCCACCTAACCCCTAGACATTCACGAGGCTGTGGCTTACATAGCCCAACCTCAAAATGCAAACCCCGGGCCCCCCGAAGGAAGGGCCATTTCCAAATGTAAAACTAATAAATAAACTATATTTGGCATTAAATAATGCTACATTGTATCTACATTTTATATAAAATCCCAAAAAGGCAAAAACAACATCTTCTGATCTTTCCTCGGGCTGAAAAGTGAGGCCCGAGCCTGGTCCGAACGCCGGGCTTCTGGCTGGTCTAATCATGCTTGGGTTTGCCCCCCACCCCATGTACAAGTTCAATATGTAAACCTCAATAATCATTAATAAGCTAAGAGGTATATAAGCGTATGTTCTGAGACAAAATAAGGAAATCGGTATGGGGCATGTCAAGGCTTATAGTATAGCACACTCATCTGCTGACAAACAAACAATTATTTTCCAGACATAAAAAATAAGGAAAGCATTAGAACAATTACATGGCTTCATAGGAAATACACACTTTATTCAATAACTTTCTCTTTGGAACCTGGAAAACGAAGTATTACAAAAGGCAAGCACCCTCCAAACGATCCGGTAACTTGCACAAAAGTTGATGACCTCAAACTTACTTATTAGGAAATTAAGAGTTTATCTTGTCTCCACCACTACATGGTGGAGATCTCCTGTTTGGATGTAGCTTAATTAGGAGCGCGTGGAGGAACACCTTGATATCAAGGCTTGGGAGCTCGCTTATTCACATGGTGTGCCCGCTTCATAGTAAGATGGCGATGATGCTACTATCGAATACCGTGATTATGTCGACAACGGGGATTTTCTAGGGGGCTTTGGCTGTGGAGGTGTGTTAACATGACGAGTCAGGGGAGATGGATACTTATATGCTTGAGGTGCCAAAATATGCGGCGGATAACGGGATGGAGGAGATGGTGGCAAGTGGTTGGCTGGGGGCGGTAAGTGTGGCGGTGGTGCATAGTGAGATAGAGCAGGTGGTAGCCTGTGATGAGTAGGGGATGGAAAGTGAGGTGATGGTGTGTAGTGAGTTGGGGGTGGTGGTGAGTGGTGAGTAGGGGATGGCAAGTGAGGAGGTAGTGCTTGGTGACATGGTGGTGGTGCGAGATGAGCAGGGGACGGTAAGTGAGGTGGTGGTGTGTGTTTTGCCGGAGGTGGTGGCGTGGATGAAAAGTGAGGCGGTGGTGCATAGTAAGTTGGGGATGGTGGTGAGTGGTGAGGAGGGAATGGAAAGTGAGGGTGTGGCGCATAGTGAGATGGAGGCGGTGGTGGTTGTTGAGACATAGGTGGCGGTGGGGGCGTTGAATGATGCGGTGGTGTGCGTCGAGTCGGAGGTGGCGGTGGGGACGTTGAGTGATGCGGTGGTGCGTGTTGAGCCGGAGGTGGCGGTGGGGGCGGTAAGTGAGGCGGTGGTGCGTGTTGAGCCGGAGGTGGCGGCGGGGACGGTAAGTGAGGCGGTGGTGTGTGTTGAGCCGTAGGTGGCGGTGGAGACTGTAAGTTAGGCGGTGGTGTATGTTGAGCCGAAGGTGGCGGTGGGGATGGTAAGTTAGGCGGTGGTGTGTGTTGAGATGTAGGTGGCGGTGGAGACCGTATGTGAGGCGGTGGTGTGTGTTGAGCCGTAGGTGGCGGTGGGGACGGTAAGTGAGGCGGTGGTGTGTGTTGAGCCGTAGGTGGCGGTGGGGACGGTAAGTGAGACGGTGGTTGGTGTTGAGCCGTAGGCGGTGGTGGAGACTGTAAGTGAGGCGGTGGTGCGTGTTGAGCCGGAGGTGGCGGTGGGGACTGTAAGTGAGGTGGTGGTATGTGTTGCGCCGAAGGTGGCGGTGGAGATGATAAGTGAGATGGTGGTGCGTGTTGAGCCGGAGGTGGCGATGGGGATGGCAGGTGATGAGGCGGTGTGTAGTGAGTTGGGGGCGGTGCTGAGTTGTGCGCAGGGGATGGCAAGTAAGGAGGTAGTGCCGGGTGACATGAAGGTGGTGGCGCGTGATGAGCAGGAGATGGTAAGTGAGGTGATGGTGTATGTTGTGTCGGAGGTGGTGGTGTGTGCTGAGATAGGGGTGGTGGTAAGTAGTGAGTAGGGGATGGCAAGTGAGCATGAGGTGGTGGCGTGTGATTATCAGGGTGCGATAAGTGAGGTGGCGGCGGGTGATGAGCTGGTAGAGCTTTCTGTTGCTGCTGATGGCCGCGGTGACCATGGCGCTGTTGTCCCAACGCGTTGTGGTACGTCGGTGGCTTGGCCGGCGATAACTCATCGTGGCGGTGCTTCCCATGCTCAGTTGCGTTGTGCGTCGTCGTTGGTGCCTCGGCATATGCAACCGTGCTCTGAGCTAGTGCGGCAACCGGTAGCGAGGTGTTGTGGGAAGCACCATCAGCATAGGGAGCAGGAACGGCAACGAGTGAGGAGACGTGGTGCGGTAAGGAGGCACCGCAGTAGGACAGCAGCGTCGCTGCAAGAGTAAGGAGAAGGGCCATGCCCTTCATGTTCTTGTTGGTGGCCATCTTGATCTACTTCTATCTTGGTTTGCTTCTGGTGCTCCCCCATTTGGCGCCTTATATAGTGGAAGGCATTTGAACCGGAGGTCTGGCTTGTTGGCTCGTTGTCACCACTTACAAATCCATTATCTTGGTGCTTGACTTGGACCTTCTGTAGAAAGAATGTGGGAGCGCCGGCTGGGCCGTATTGCACGGGCTCCGATATCCATGTTGCTGGACCTCAAAGTTGGAAGGCACTTCAGAAATTTCTAACTCAATTGCATATAGCAAATTAGCAATGGCTTGATTATATTTTTGGCATGTACTAGTAGCAATTAGTAAGGGTGTTGTAGTGAGAATTAGTTTGTGATATGAGAATATGTCTACTCTGTGACGCATGTTTAACCGTCACCTGAAATCAGACCTCTGAACATCATATTAGAACCTTAACTGGTACTGGCAATATTTCTCTTTCAGCTGTGCATCTGTACCCAAATATGTATGCCCTCCTCCTAACGTCAAGTAGTGATGTCGACTCAACCTTTCTCTGCTCCATTTGGCTCGTGGTGGAAGTCACGGATCGGAGCTATCGGAGCAGACCGTCGTAGAAAATCCAGTGGAGTAGCTAGTAGCTGTTTCAGTGTTTAGCAATCGCTTTGTGTTGCACTTATCTTAGGATTGCTCTTAGCAAGTGCTCATACAGATATTATTTAAACTCTATATTCTTTTAACGAGTGGACATCATTCCTGCAATCGATACTGGCATTCTAATGGGCTTGGACCTTAAGGACTGCTTAGTTTTTGTGGCTGTGTTCTGCAGAGTAAGGTTCCACTTGGCAGGTCTTTGGACTGAAGAATTTTCCGGATGCGGAACAGCATGAGGCCATTGCCAGTAGTTCGGGCATAAATCTGAATTTGAGTGCTGAAATTCTGCCAATATTTTTGGAAACGTGGCGCATGCACGCACAAACTCACACTTGGAACATGATCATCAAAACAGTTTATGTAGTAATACCTCAGGTATTGGTTATATCTCCGACTTGTTTCGTGGCAGACTAATGAAGTTGCAGACAATCGTTTTCAAAAAAAAAAGTTGCAGACAACATTTACATTTTCGCAGTTGTAACTATTTGTTTGTTCATTGTCTTGAGTGGCACTCTGGTCGTGTGAACTTGCTGAATATTGTAGGTTGGCTGGAAAAATCTTGCTAGCCTTTTTTTCCACGGAGGAAGCACACAACCGATGCTGTTTTGGTCCAAGGTAAGGGGAATAAATAGAACTTTGCAACCTTCGAAATCCACCGAGGTTAAAAAGTATAATTCTGCATTTTTAGTGGCTGTGCTTTTTTTTTGATCTGATTTAGTGGCTGTGCTTCTAGTCATGTGAGCTGTCGTACATGCCGGGTTAAGGTTAGGCCCAACCGGACAAACCCTCATGAAACGCATTGTCTGATGGTTTGGTCAACCGAGAAAGGCGGTGACCTACTGACCTTAGTGGTGCTTTAGATAGATCCGGTCTTCACACGACAGTGAGATTTGTATCATTTTTCCAAGCCTGGCATGCATGAGGATGTGTGTGAGCTAGGCCATGTGTCCTTTTAGAGCATTTACAGACGGACTTGATAAATTCGACACCTTAAACACCTGTGGACGCGCGCTGCGTCCGGGGGCACCGACAGGGCATGCCTCAAATTTCTACGGTTGCAGCCGGACATCTCATACTAGATTCTCAAATCCATATAAGGCCAACTCCACCGCGCGACTCCAAACGGACGTTTGCTTTGTCCGGATTCGGTCCGTTTGGGTAGGGCAATGGGTCGTGTGCGGGCTTGTCCTGGGATGCGGTGGTCGTGCGCCCAGCGCGCGGCTACATCCTTTGGCCCCATTCGGTCCGCCACGGCAAAAAATACCCATATATTCATATCAAAACAAGTTTGCACGTCCAAATATTAATTGTCTGAAAATAAAAATAGTTTTACAACCCAACCAAATTGTCTCTAATAAAATAGTTTTACAACCAAATCGAAATTGTTTTGAATGAACATAATGAACCAATACATCTATTGGTTGCCAATGTGACTTCACACGTGCTCAATCAAGTCATTTTGAAGATCCAAATGAATGTGCCAATCACGCAGTTCACGATGGAATTGGACAAACTGTTCAAACGTGGCCGGTTCTTGGTGCAGGGGCTCAACATTTTCGCCTTGATAATTAAATCCTTGGTCGAGGATCCTGTCACCACACAAGCAATCATCACCTCCCGAAGCTTCCCTTCATCCCATGACAGTGCAGGGTTTCGGACGATGCCCCGTCGGGATTGAAGCACACCAAAAGCACGTTTCACATCCTTTCTAGCACTCTCTTGCATTTGAGCAAATCTCTTTCTCTTCTCACCTTGGGGGTTCGAGATTGTCTTCACAAAAGTTGACCACTGAGGATATATACCATCAGCTAGGTAGTATCCGTTGTTGTACTGGTGGTTGTTGATCTCAAAGTTGACAGGTGGGGAGTGGCCTTCTGCAAGCCTTGCGAAGACTGGAGAACGCTGCAGCACGTTGATATCATTGTGAGAACCTGCCATGCCGAAGAAAGAATGCCATATCCAAAGATCCTGCGAAGCTACCGCTTCTAATATGACAGTGCACGCTTTGACATGCCCCTTGTACTGGCCCTGACAAGCAAATGGACAGTTCTTCCACTTCCAGTGCATACAATCTATGCTGCCAAGCATGCCTGGAAAGCCTCTAGCTGCGTTGGTCGCTAACAATCTCTCTGTATCAGCGGCAGTTGGCTCCCTCAAGTACTCAGGGCCAAACGCTGCCACCACGGCCTGGCAGAACTTGTACAGTGACATCAGACATGTGGTCTCACTCATACGCACATACTCATCCACCAGATCGCCTGGAATTCCATATGCAAGCATGCGGATGGCCGCGGTGCATTTCTGGTAAGAGGAGAATCCAAGCTTGCCAAGGCATCCGTCTTGCACTCGAAGTATGGGTCATGAGCAACCACTCCCTCTCGGATACGATTGAACAGATGCCTTGCCATATGAAAACGGCGACGAAATTTATCCGGCTTGAAGAGCAGGGTGTTCGCAAAGTAATCGGCATAGAGGAGGGCGTGACCTCTCTCCCTGTTATGGTTCAGGTTGGGAGCACGGCCAGGGAGTGACCCCCTGTATCGAGGAAACTGCCGTTCAATGTGGTCGGGAATGACCAGTGTAGCCACCACAAGATCTTCATCATCCGACGGCGAATCGTCCGATGAATAAATGAAGTGGTGGAAGAAAAATTCATCTCCACGGTCCATACCTTTGTGGGCAAAGTATTGAACACCTTGCGGTCGTGGTGGCAAAGAGGCCGCGGTGATCACCTCGATGCAGCAGGGGTGGTTGGCGGCCGACTACTGGCCGCTCTGGAGCACTCGTCGGAAGCTGCCGTGGCCGCCGTGGTACGTCGCCGACGGTCGTATCCCCTCTGTCACCGGCTACGACGGCGACGACCAAATCTCCTCCAATCGACGACCAAAACTACGGCGAAAGCGTGGGCCTGGTGGCGGCCATGTCGAGATGTGGTTTGGTATGGACGGCCAGGGGGTGTGCAGTGAGGAGGCGGCTGGAGAATAGTGGTGGCGCCGGCGGCGGGGTGGGGCGGGGAGAGGGGGTGGAGGCGTTGGAAGCGAAGGGACTGCTAGTGTCTCCGACAGGCGGGTCACGGGGGGACAAGGGCGTGCGTCGACCCCGTCTACGCGATGTCTGTTTCACCCCAAACTCGGCGCAAGTTTGGGTCAAGGATGGGTCGAAAATGGACGGGATCCAGACATTTGTTCGTTTGGGGTCACCCGTTGGGCCGCGCTATTCGTCCGTTCTACCCAAAACAGACGCATCCGGACATGATGGGGTCGCAGTGGAGTTGGCCTAAAGACATGCAAACTAAAAGAAATCTACATACTACGTCGATCATCTAGCTACTCATCGTCGAAGATGTCTATGATCTCCGTGCCCGGCTCCGGCAGCATGGGCGGCAGCTGTAGCTCCGGCTGCTCCGCTCCAGCCTCCTCCGTCTCTATCTCTGCGTCGAGTTCGGCGAATAGCGCTTCAGACTCCGCCTGCTCGTGCCCGATTAGTTTCAGTTAGTGTTAGTTAAATAGAACGGAAACCTTGTAACTATACCAAGCCCGATCTTGATTCCAATAGAAAGGTTATGAATAAAAAAAAGATCTTTATCATGTTTCAGATGCCCGGTTGTAGATGCTCTTAGCCAGTAGTTTTGTACAAATGCATAATACAGAAAAAACATGTCATTCGCACTTATAGGCAACCTACGCTGGAATCATCTCACTGATGGATGTAGGTGTGATGATCTCCGTCAGGAGGTGCAGCACTGCAAAGGAGTCATCTTTCCAGGGAACAATGTTGGGTGCCAATGTGTAAGTGCAATGGATCGTGCAATATAGACTCCAACATGTGGTCATTAGTTCATCTCTCGGTAGCGTACTAGCTTGCCACCAGCACGGTCCACACGACCTGGTTTCTGGCCGTGGCCTGTGGGTTAGAAAAAGCTCCCCGTTCGGTAATCACGCAACGCATGCTGCTGGTGTGCTTCCTGCCCATGAGGAAAGAAGACTGACGTTCGTCGGCCTCACTGCACGTTTTTTTTCTTGACAACAAAGAACACTTTTTTAAACTCACAATGAAGCAGTGAGGGATCCACCATAGGGATGAGCTGGGGCAGCCGCCATGGGTTGCCGGCGGGGTGGTGTAGGGTGCCCCCAACCTCGGATCAACAATTCGCCGGGGGAGGGGGGGACCAAGTTTGATACAATTTTGGTCATGGCATTGGTCAAATCAAACGTGGCGTTCCGACCCAGCGAACAATTAAGAAAGAGGAAGAAAGGGTTGAATGGGCTTAAGTGAGCCTATATAAATGTTGTAGCCCAGCCCAATAGCCAATAGGAGAGCTCCTTCACCGGAGCCGGGAGAAATGGCGGATCCTAATTAATGCATAGGTCGAGGCATAGTCAGGTAACGCGTACCCTCCCCCGACCGCACGCACCATATTGGCCCGGCCCAGTTTGATAGTTTCATGTGTTTTTCCACCGGTTCTGGAAAGGATGTAGAACAATTTTTTTCCGCTTTTCTGTTGTTTTCTTCAGGTTTTTCTTTTCATATTTTCTTCTTCTTTTCTCCTCCTATTTATTTTTATTTTTCTTCTATTTTTAAATTTTTTCAACATTTTTTCAGAATCATGAACTTTTTTTGAATCCGCGAATATATTTTTCAAAATCATGAACATTTTCTGAATTCAAGAATATTTTCTGAACCTATGAATTTTTTGAGTTTGTGAATTCGCCAACATCTTTTGAATACGTGGACATTTTTTTTGAATGCACAAACATTTTATGATTTAATAAACATTTTATGAATTCGCGGACATTTTTTAAATTCACGAACATCTTCTGAATACGCGGGCTTTTTTTTAAATCACAAACATTTTATGCTTTCCCTAATTTTTTTTAAGGAAGCAAAAAGAGAAAAGAAAAGGAAAAAAGAAAAAAACATGGGCACCTGTGTCTGCAATGGGCCGGACCACAATGCATGACAGGGGGGTGACCGTTTGCACGATATCCCTCGACCTAAGCGATGATTAGGAGCTCCCGGGAGACATACCAGGGGGGTGGCCATGTCGTTAGACACTGCATGTGGCATCTCCTAGTCTCTACGCATGCAGGGGGTAGCGTAGAAACGCACACCCCAGGCCTACCCAAACCTTTGTAGCATAACATAATGGCCGACCCACATACACTTTTTTGTGTGCCTTCCTCCCACGGTTTTGGGAAGGTTCCTTCCCTGAACTGGGTCTTTCCTCTCTGTGTGTGTTTTTTTTCTGGGAATTTGCACGGCAGCGATGAAGGTAGTTTGCAGCAATTTAGGATCGTGGGCGGGGATATGGAAGACTGGGGGGTGGATCTCAGGGGCAATTGCAGCGCAAAACCGGTTGTTCAAGCGTCTGGTTATTTTAGAGATTTGGGTGTGGTGGGTAGACTATCGAAGGCGAAGTTGGTCGAAAGAACGTTACATTCTTTTTAAGTAAGGGAGGAGATGATTTGATATTATACGTCATTTCAGGAGGGTTTTGTTCCATATATTTTCCATGTTCTTTAACAGTTGAGTTCCATTACTTTTCGTTGACTAGACTGGCATTTGCAAAAAAAAAAGGACCTCAAATGTTTAACCTGACTAAGTTCAATTTTTGGATCCGCCACTGCAATGAAGTATCATGGAAATACAAACACAAGTACATAGTCGACCTCTGCATGACTAACATGCACATCCAATATTGACGCATACAAAGGTTCATGCCGGCAATAGCAAAGTCATATAAGATCAAAGTTATGCCTAGACGGATGGAGAAAACAAAGTGATCGAAACAACGATCGACGAAAACAATGATCGAGTAACATACATGCTCAATGAGCCGAGCTTTGTTTGTGCTTGTCCCAAAATCACTAAGATCGTAAAACAGATGTGGTTTGAAACAAACATATGTTAACCCCAATATTCATCAATAAGGTAAGAGCAACAGAAACGTTCGTTTTGACCTGACATGAATCCTGCCAGGCTGACATAACAAACATTTATTTTTGTGACGGTGGAAAGAAACAATATTACAAGTTTACATCAAACGATACGACTTTAGATTAAATACCCGCTTTATTCAGTAGCTTCCTCTGTTGAACTTATAAAGCAAAATATTACTAGAAGCAAGTGACGCCCTCCAAAACTCGTGAATGGGCTTTTGATCACTTGCGCGTGTATAACGGTCTCGAGCTTACTTCAGTTACATGCTTATCTTGGCCCTTCCACCATAGATCGGGTTATAAAATAAAAGACGTATCATACTTTTGTGTGTATGCTTCACACATGAGAAATGGATTTTAGCTATGTCATGACACGATATTTGTGTCCTGACAGAAATTTAGCACCTGCTATCTTCAGGACAAAGTGAGCACAAGAGTTATCGACGACAAGGGTAGGCGGCTAGTGAGGCTGGACTGAAACTTCTTTCTCCATTAGAGCTTCATGAATCTGATTCATAGAAAACAGGGTAATTATTTGAAAGTACTGTACTAAACCATGCATGCTATATGACAGAAATGACACATTTGCGGGACTGAACGGTACAAAACTAATATTGACAACATTGTGCTAGCGAGAACTGGCTGCAACAGCACGGCGTCGAGGAAATGCATAATACTCCTGATCCCTGCGTGGTGGCATGTTGCAGAGTCGCTGCTCTCCTAACCATTGGTGTTGGGAGGCGGCACAACGTGTTGCCCCCTTGAGTTGACGCCAACGACGCGTGATCACGTGATGGGCTGGCCCTGCCCCAAGTGGACGGAGTGGGACGATTGCACATGGTGGCGCCGAGGTGAGGCGGTGAAGGTGGAGCACGATGGGAGGATCTGACACGTCGGTGGTTAAGTGAATGTCGCACGCGGTGGGAGGATTTTGCACGACAACAACGAAGGTAGCTTGCAGCGGTTTAGGATCATGGCAGGGATATGGAAGACTGAGGGGTGGATCTCAGGGCCAATCGTGCGCTTGGGCAATTGTGCACTGGCTGACCATGGTTTTCTTAGATTGTTCTGCGATTGTTCAAGCGTCCGGTTCTTTTAGAGATTTGAGTGTGGTGGGTAGACGATTGAAGAGGAAATTGGACGGCAGAATGTTACGTTTAAGTAAGAGAAGAGATGATTTGATATTGTAGGTCATTCCACGAGGGTTTTGTTTCATATATTTTCTATGTTCTTAGTAATTGAGTTCCATTAGTTGTGGTTGACTAGACTTGCATTTGTGGGGAAAAAGACCACATCCTGGCTAAGTTTAATTCCTGGATCCACCTCTGCAATGAGGTATCATGGAAATACAAACACAACAAGTACATAGTCGATCTCCGCATGACTAAGATGCACATATCAATCTTGACACATGCAAAGGTTCACGCCGGTAAAAGCAAAGTCATGTAGGATCAACATGATATGCCTAGACCGAGGGAGAAGGCAAAGAGATCGAAGCAACGGTCGACTAAAACAATGATCGAGTAGCATACATGCTCAAGGAGCCGAGCTTTGTTTGTGCTTATCCCAAAATCACTAAGATATGGTTTGAAACAAACATATGTTAACCACAATGTCATCAATAAGGTAAGAGCAACAGAAACGTTTGTTTTGACACAAGACCCTGCCAGGCTTGTTAGATATAATCTTGATGTCTCGTGTATCTGCATGTTTTTGGTTTTTCGTTCTGCATAGGGAGTCGTCCGGCAAGGTCTCGGCTGAGTGCGCACAGCTGTGAGATGCAGCATGGCCGTGAGAAGCGGTAAGGCGTGGCTGGGGTCAGACCGGCTGGAAAAATATCAACTAGTGGAGATCGTCTAGTTTGTTAGTTTGTTAGCGCATGGATAGGTTAGTTAGCCGCATGAGCTTGCACGTCCTAGAGAGATTCTAGGGGAAGAGTTATGCATGCGTGGGCACTGCTAGTGGCCGGGTAGTGCGCCTGTGTGGCTGCTACTTATACAGATGCAAAGCATGTTTACCTTTGACAAGAAATAGACAGAAGAAAACGCTGGCTGTGTGAGGCAGCGGCACCAAACTTTTTGTGTTCTTGTGTTCTTGGTTCTTGTGTTCTTGCGTGTGTTGTGTGAAACAACCAAGAGAGAAGAGGTGAGCTGAGAGAGTCGGCTCCAACATTTGGTATCAAAGCCAGGTGATGACGAAGACGATGCCGCGTGATTCTTCAGCGAGTGGAGCATTGGTGCCGAGCGACTCGTCAGCGACCGCGGCTGCGGCGGCGACGGCGGCAGCGGGGAAGCTCCCGTTCCCGCTGCTCACGAGGACGAACTACGCGGCATGGGCGATGAGGATGAAGTACCTCTTGCGCGCCAATGGCGCGTGGGGGGCCGTTGATCGCGAGGCGTCGGCCTCGGAGGTCGACAAGGGCAAGGAGGAGATGGCCATGACGATCATCTCCCGGTCGATCGACGACACGACGTTGCTGCGCGTTGCTGAGAAGGAGACCGCCACCGATGTGTGGGTGGCGCTACGCTCCATGCACGTTGGCGTCGAGCGCGTCCGAGAGGCGAGGATTCAGTCCTTGCGCTCGGAGTTTGATGGCCTCAAGATGGGCGATGCGGAGTCCGTGGATGATTTCGCGGCGAGGTTCACGACGCTCGTGGGGCGCATCCGTGAGCTTGGTGATGCGATGGAGGAGAAGTACGTCGTGAAGAAGCTGCTCCGAGCCGTCTCCAACAAGTTCATCCACGTTGCGTCATCGATTGCATTGTTCGGCGACACGAACAAGATGGCCATGGAGGAGGCCATTGGTTCACTCAAGGCACACGAGGAACTCGTCAAGGAGCGGGAGACAGGACGTGAAGAAGAGCAGCTCCTCATGGCGAGAGGGCAAGACTCGTCGCGAGGACGGGGTCGTGGCCGTGGACGCAGTGGAGGACGCAAAAACAAAAGTGAGGTACAATGTTACAATTGTCGTCAACTTGGTCACTTTGCTTGGGAGTGTCCGGAGAAGAAGAAGGAGAATGAGGAGAAGGCGCTGCTGGCCGGCTACGGCAGCGACGGACCGGCTCTCCTTTGAAGTTTCTGCGTGAAGATTGGCCATCAAGATTAGGGGGTTGAATGTTAGATATAATCTTGATGTCTCGTGTATCTGCATGTTTTTGGTTTTTCGTTCTGCATTTAGCGTAGGGAGTCGTCCGGCAAGGTCTCGGCTGAGTGCTCACAGCTGTGAGATGCAGCATGGCCGTGAGAAGCGGTAAGGCGTGGCTGGGGTCAGACCGGCTGGAAAAATATCAACTAGAGGAGATCGTCTAGTTTGTTAGTTTGTTAGCGCATGGATAGATTAGTTAGCCGCATGAGCTTGCACGTCCTAGAGAGATTCTAGGGGAAGAGTTATGCGTGCGTGGGCACTGCTAGTGGCCGGGTAGTGCGCCTGTGCTGGCTGTGTGAGGCAGCGGTACCAAACTTTTTGTGTTCTTGTGTTCTTGCGTGTGTTGTGTGAAATAACCAAGAGAGAAGAGGTGAGCTGAGAGAGTCGGCTCCAACAAGGCTGACATAACAAACATTTATTTTTGTGACGGTGAAAGGAAACAATATTACAAATTTAGATCAAACGATACGACTGCACATAAAATACCCACTTTATTCAGTAGCTTCCTCTGGGGAACTTAGAAAGCAAAATATTACTAGAAGCAAGTGACGCCCTCCGAAAGTCGTGAATGGGCTTTTGATCACTTGCGGTCTTGAGCTTACTTCAGTTACATGCTTATCTTGGCCCTTCCACCATAGATACCACGGAGGCGACACTCTGTTTGGAACGTGACGAACACCGTGATACCGAGGCTTACCAAGCTTGGCTTAGTTGGTATATGGTGCATCCGCACCGTAGTAAGATGGCGATGGTGCCGCCGCCGAGTACCCGGATCGTGCTGGTGGCGGGAATTTCCCATGGCGGCGTGGCGGTGGCGGCGGTGCTTTACCATGATGAGCCAGGGGTGGCGTTGGGTGCTTATGCCCCGGAGGTGTCGGAACATGCGGCGGATAATGGGATGGAGGCGGAGGTGGCAAGTGGTGTGCCGGGGGCGACGGCGAATGGTGAGCAGGTGGTGGCGGCGAGTGTTGAGCCGGAGGCGGCGGCGAATGGTTCGCAGGGGGTGGCAAGTGGTGAGCCGGGGGCGGCGGTGAAGGGTGAGCAGGGGGTGGCGAGTGGTGTGCCGGGGGCGGCGGCGAAGTGTGGGCAGGCGGCGACAAATGGTGAGCAGGCGGCGGTGGTGACTGATAAGCAGGAGGCGGCAAATGAGGCGGCGGTGCATTGTGAGCGGGAGGTGGAGCTTCGTGGTGCTGTTGGTGGTGCCCGAGGTGACCATGGTGCTTGTGCTCAGTTGCATTGCCGTGGCCGAGGTGGCCATGGTGCTTGTGCTCGGATGCATTGTTGTGGTATGGCGCCGGTGCCACCACGGGCGAGCTATCATGGTGGTGATGCTTCCCGTGCTCAGATGCGTTGCGGAATGCCGGTGGCTCGGCCGGCGGCTTGGCATGGTGGTGATCCTTCCCAAGTCCAGGTGCATGGTGCGCCGTCGTTGGTGCCTCGGCATAGGCAGCCGGGGCCAGCAGGAAGGCGCCGTAAGGCGGGGATGCACCATCAGCGTAGGGAGCCGGAGCCGGAGCTGCGACCGGCGAGGAGGCAGTGACGCTGCAGTAGGGCAGGAGCGTCGCTGCAAGAGCGAGGAGAAGGGCGACGCCCTTCATGTTCGTGCTGGTGGCCATCTTGATCTACGTACTCGTCGCTGCTTGGTTTGCCTCCGTTGCTCCTCCATTTGGCGCCTTATATAGCGGAGATTTGAAACGGAAGTCTGCCTTGTTTGCTCGTTGTCCACCTCTGACCAAACCCACTATCTTGGTGCTTGGACTTCGGACAAACTAGAAAGGACCATCCGTAGAATTGGGAGCGGCGGAGCGCCGACTGGGCCGTGTTGCATGGGGCTCCAATTTCCATGCTGTAGAATACTTCAGAATTTCCCGCTTAATTGCGTATAGGAGAGGCTAAAAAAAATTGCTTATAAGAAATTGCTCAAAAATTGCAAATGCTCCGTAGCAAGCTTTTAAGGGCATCTCTAGCATATCCCCAAAAGCTATGTATGAGGAAAAAATTCCGATTTGGCGACTGAAACCTTGAACTTCGCTCGGTTTGAGATTGCTCGAATTTTAATATAAGTTGAGCTGAGTCTAATCCAACTTGACTCGTTTGCAGCCTTTAACTACATCGAAGGAAGAAAAAAAGGAGGAAGAAGGGACAATAAAATGAAGAGAGGCTTCCATGTGGAATCAAGTGTGTTTGGGGATTAAGCTTTGGGGGTCTGCTAGATGAAAACAGGTTTAACCCCACTAAAATATAGTTGTTTTGTGGAAGATATGATTTGAGATTACAAGATGAGGGATCTGCTAGAGATGCCCTTGATGGCTTAGTGAGACCAAATTTGGCCATGATACTTCAGATGGTACTCTATTCAAATATGTGCCGAACTAATTAGAATATCATCCCTATAACTATTACCGGAAGATATCCCACACGTTGACATGGAACATGTAAGTGCATCTAGTGTCATCCCTTGTTGGTTTTGGAGTATTGACGATAAAATTGGTTGAGGGACTAATGTGTTTTTGAGATTCACAGAAGAACACAAGTAGAAGTCCCTATAGATTTGGTTTACCCATCAAAGATGACCCTAAAAATTTATGAAGACACCGAAGATAATGGTGGTTCGTGGAGACATTCATGTTGATGACAAATGGAACACGAAGACTTCCGCTTGAAGAGAATGGAGCGCGAAGACATAGTCTTTTGGTAGTTTCATTTTCTTTTTTCTTGAGTCATAGGAACCGCCACATTGCTAAGTAGGGTCGAGGTAAACAAAGTCAGAAAACTGACGTGATGCTCAGCCTAAAATCACGTGTCTTCCAATGAAGACAATGAGAGGAAATCTCTTTCTGAGTTAGGTGAGTTAGCTTTACTTCAAGCTCAAGTAAAGTTGTCTTGTGTGATTGAAATCCAACCGTTGGACACATGTCGATTGCCAAATGACCCAAGGCCATTTCGAACATATCATGTCGGGTTGCCTCCTGGCTATAAATAGCCCACCTCCTCCACCATAAGTTGGTGGCTGCTTCGAGTTACTGCACGACTGTTATCCTTTGAGAGCAACCCACCTTTGAAGCCTTTGAGAGAGAATCTTTGTGAGGACAAACCCAAAACACACATAACTCAAAAGTGAGTGAGCATCACTGAAGCCTTTCTGTTCCGTGTGAATCAAAGACTTGTTACACTTGAAGACTGTGATCTTGCAACAGGCCAGGCGTCACGTTCTGAGCATCCAAAAGTCATTGTGGATTGCCGGTGAACGAAGTCTGTGAAGGTTTGAAAGTCTACCTTGAAGACTTACCCGAGTGATTGGGCGAGATTTGCGGGTCCTATCTCAAGGGGAATAAGGTGAATACTAGGTCTTCTGAGTTCAATCTCAGCCTCCCTAACCAGACGTACAACCATCACAGCAGCTGGAACTGGTCAAACAAATCACGTGTCTTCTTCAAGCAACTGGTTTCTATCACTTCACTCCTTTACTTACTGTTTAGTTTCGTGAAGCCTTTGCTTGCTCGTTCTATTCGAAGACATTGCGTGAAGACATTCCCTCTGTTTACATCTTTGTCTTCACACTATCTTCATTAACTTCTCTATTCTACCTAATTGTTGTTTGTCTTCGCATTTCACCTCAATTGTTGTAGACATGTCAGCATGTCTAGTGTAGTTTATCTTCCACTGTATCATGTTTAGTTGCTATTTTAGTTTCACGTCTTCAAAGACATTGCTTGTTTCGAAGACTTTCATAAAAATCCCCTATTCACCTCCCCTCTAGTCAATAACTAGCACTTTCAAAACATATAAAGAATAGTATACTAATGATGTGGATAATTACGAGGATTAATTATAATGAGATAGCCTCCAATGACATAGTAGATATCCATGATTTATTGATGTAGAAGGCTTGCATGCATTAAAAATTAGGCTCTGGATTGCAACCACTTAAGAATAGAGGATAAGTGAACTGTCATGCCTACTTGCAACACATGTTTACCTCAAATAAGAGCTCCCAACCTCGCATTGGAATCTCGATTAGTTCCTATAAATCTTTCTTTTTGATACAACACTCAAATGTGTGTTTTCTTTTCTTTTCTTTCTTTTTAAAAGTGGCAAAAGGTTTGCCAGATTCATTAATTAAGAAGAGTGTGTTACAGAACGATTGTGTGAGTGCGAAAAAAGAAGGAAAGTGCCTACTCTTCTGGCATGACAATACCCAAATGCTTAGCCCCGACCGCAACCCACAAGGCGGCCTCATGACAGATGCATCGGGTGAAGATCGGTGGAGGGGTCTGCTTGTGGTTACAAACACGCAAGTTACGCTTGTTCCAAATCTCTCCACGTGACCAACATGGCAACGGGAGCCATCGCCTTGTGCCTAGAAATGTCATGGTGTATGATAGAGTCCCACAAAGACTTGACGTCGACGAATGCATTCCAGGAGGCGATGTCAAGCATATGAATGCCAGACCAATCCTTCACCATGTTCCAAATGTGTATGGATAAGCATCATTGAAAGATCATGTGTGTCCCCGTCTCTGGGACGCAGTTGCAAAGAGGGCGTTGGTCGCAGTTGGGCCACCCGCATTTGGCTGGGTGATGCACCATCAAAGCTCTATTTTGATTACTGAGGCAAGCAAAGATATTGCATTTGGGGCGGAGGGGGAGGGTTAATTTCTAAATGTTGTGCTTCATGTTGGATGGAATTATCGTGAGGAATGGGGCATTGTATGCTGAGGTCACGGAGTAGTTCCGAGAGGGGGCACCTTCCAAGAGATGGAGTCAAACTACTTATTAGAAAGGTGAACATTAGACGTGTAGCTCGACAAGAAGGCGAACTTCTATAATTGTTGCATGGAGAGGCCATTGAATGTGTCGACTTGATCCACCCACCTATTATTAGGTAGGGTCTCATGAACATTCGAAAACTTCCTTTTAAAGATGGCAAAAATGGTGGGAGCCATATCTTTTGGTCGTAGGCCATCCACCCAAGAAGAGTTCCAAAAAGAAAAATCATTTTGACCATTTTCAGCGGTAACGATTACCTCTGCCTAGAAGGGGGGCCATTTCAAGATGGAACATAGGTAGTGGGCAAGATTATCGGTAAAATAAAATCAGTGTTTCATTACTTTGATGTGGCTTTGGTGTTGAATATGTGTTTTGTCATCATTGCGTCAAGTAGTAATGTCGTTTTTTTAAAAGCGTCGTCAATGTATTTTGGTGATATGTCCAAAACACCTCTTAGCTGGTGAATAAAATTCATTGTTAACTAATTCGTTTGATGCGTTAGTTATTTCGGCTTGCTCTTTGCAAGTGTCCACATAAATATTATTACTTCCCCGTTCACTATTATAATATGTTTTAACTTTTTGTGATTCGCATGTATAGACGCATTTTAGTTTATTTATTCACTCACTTCAGTCCGTATATAGTCTATATTGAAATATCCAAAACATTTTATATTTTAGAACAGATGGAGTAATATGTAAAATGGTTTTTCTCTTAAGGAATGGGCACTCATTCTTTTCTTTTCTTTTCTTGCATTTTTTTAGATATTTTTTTTCTTTTTTTGCATCCGCAAAAAAGAAGAAAAAAAAACATTCCTGCCTTTTTAGTGGGCTTGGACCTTAAAAGACTTGTTTGTCTTCGCGGCAGCTGTGGGTTGGTGTGCTTGGACCAAACTACGCAGTGTGGGCTTTGACATCGTAGCTCTCTTTTGGACGGAAGAATTCTCCGGTTGCAGGACAGCGGGAGGGCTTTTGTCGGTAGTCTGGGCGAAACCAATCCACGCAAAAGACGTCCGGTGGGCAGACAAGAATTTTCGTTTGACTCATGATATTATGCCCCTTTGGAAGATGGTGATCACAGAGGTTTGAGTAACAGTAGTTCATTTTGTTACTGGCTGTTGCTCAGCCTTGCTTCACTTACATAGGCTTATGAAAGCTACATTTGCTACTAAATTTTGGCATATGCGGCGATTTTGTGAATTTGTTATTTTCCATGAGGTGGCTCATTCTTCTCAAGTTTACAATGGCATTTGGCGAATCTAATTACTGTGAAGTTGGCTGAAAAAAGCTGCTAGGTACCTCATTTGTTGGACGAAGCGCACTGTCAATTCTGATTTGATCCAAATTATTAGGAGGAAACATTAGAACCGTAATTTAAAGCCTCCCGAAGCCGCCAAGGTCAGTTTCCTTACGAGTCAATTTTTCTACTGTTGCTCCTGCAATGCTGTCCATGTCAAAAAAGCATATCGTCCGTTGTACTAAATGGCTATGCTTCAAGGCATGTGATGTGCAGTAGATGTCTGGTTAAGATTAGGCGGAACCGGACGAACCCAACCCCTCATGAAAACGGCATCGTCTGCTGGCACGGTCAACCGAAAAAGATAACCTCGGTGATGGTTAGGTAGATCTAGGCATTCCCACGACGGTGAGATCTGCACCTATTTTCTTTGTAAGCCTTGCATGAGGGCGTGTCTTAGCTAGACTGACACCGATCCACCCACCCTAGTGTCTTCTTAGCCAGTTGTGTGTACATACACGGTCACACGGCCGGGGTAAAGCGAAAGATGTTTCTTTCTTTCCGTGTGCACGATGGACGCATCACGCATTATTAAGCTTTCGGAACCGAACGATTAGGCAAATCGCACCGCCGGAATCAGTTGGCTCGTGGATGCATGTGTGCTTGCAGACTGATCTCTGTCAAAGTGCAGAATGAGAGCAGATGGGCGCCATCTTTCTTTCCAGGGAACAATGTTGCGTGCCCATCAGTGCATGTGCATCTGTGCAACAAGCAAGCAATAGATCGAGGCGAGAGAACCACGTTGGGCCGTTCGTCGGTACGGTACGGTACTCATCGGCGGCACCGCACACGCCCATCCAGTGCGCGAACATGGTCGTAGATTCGTAGCCATGTCGGCAGCCGGGACCATCCATGATCGGAGCCGCGCTCAAAGGATGGATCGTGGAAGGAACTAGACGCAGATGAGCAGGGAAACGAGCGATCGGTCTGGAATAGAAAACGTACGTTGCAAATAGTGTACTCCATGCTGTGGACTGTGGTCGCCGGAAGTCTCGTCGCAGCTTCGCCCATTTTGCGGCCCATTTGCAGCGTGGATCCAAGGGAGGGCACAGTCCCTCCGAACTCTCTGTACGTACTAATTGGTTGTCGCCATTCTCGCGCTCGCCTCGTCAACTTGTGTCACTCTTTTTCTTTCCTTTTCTTTTTCTTTTGGAGGAACTTGTTTCATTCTCCGCATCGCACTCCCAAAACCATAATCAATTGCTCCTGTCCTGCGTCCTCTGCATGTGCCCCTCTCGCCCTGGTTTTCTTCTTGTTGCTTTGCGCCTTGCTTGCAGTTGCCGGGTTCAATTCAACACACGCCGCCCGTGCTGTCGGCGTAAATGCGATGCATGGCCTTGCCTGACGGTCAAAGCCCGGGGCCCTACTGGCCTACTGCTGCTCGTCAGCGGCGGGCGCAGTGGCCGACGACGTGAATCCGGTGACTCAATTGATGATGCCCCTTGGCTCGGTTCATGCACTTCAATTTGTTCCAGCTTTTTGCTCATACTCCTACAGCAGGGAGTAGGCTCCTAGATGTAACTGCTCCCATGACTGGAATGAATGTTGCTGCTTCCGAGTTTCCCCGGACGAAGGATCGAGCTACTACTATACTTCATACTTGTACCGTACCAGTATTTTGTACGTATAATACTAAGATGCAGTAGCTCGATCTGCAGCAATCAGTGTGGCAAGCAAGTTCCACAGCCTCGCTTGGCAGAAGCTCGTATGGACCCGGTTCCGATCCCTACTTCTTGAGCCATCCAGCATTTGTTTTCTACGGTAGCTTTTCTGGATCCTTCTGGTTCCGTCATGCGGGTCAGCGGGTGAACAGCAATGTCCTCGGCCAGCTGCTCTTCACAGGAAACCGTGTCGCCTCAAAACCCTAATGGGGGTGGCTCTACTCTGGACCAGTTTCTTTCCCCTTTTACTTGCTACTCCTACACAGGTAAGGTAAGTAGGTACACTGCCCGCTGCTTGCAGCTGGAAGTTCAGGTTCGTAACAGTACATCAAATTTCCCAAAAGGCTCCGTCCTTTATATCTCACCTCTCAGGAAATCATACTATGCCTGATAACATTGCAAGCGCCATTCTTTCCTTTGTTTATCCTGCTCTCGTCTGTAGATACTAGATACTAGGGATTAGGGACTGTTTTTCTTATGCTAGAGTGCTAGTACATATATAGGCCTAAATCCTGATTATCAAACCATGCATTTGGTAATTGGTAGTATCAAGTCAATGCTTGAGCAAAACAACGTACTAACGTCCAGCAGGAACCTACCAAATCCATGCTAGTGCCCTCCTACGTCTTTTCTCATGTTCGCCCGCTCGCACATGCTCCTTAAATCTCCTTGATAGTTGAACAATGGTTACATTAGAGCCGTGCTAGTACTGATAATCACATCCTCTAGCCTTCTATCTTTGCCATCTCGTCAACTTCTTTCCTTGTTTCGGGAAGGTGAGGAATTTCTCGCGAGCGAAAAACGAACGACATTGCAAAACCGCTTTCCTTGTGAAGTTGTGAGCAGCATCATTTCCGTGAAAATAATTTGCCTTTCTTGGTTCCCGCGCTTGCTTTTCTCCTCCAGCTTTTATCTTGCATGTTTTGTGCCTTTTCGTGTATGGTGGCCTCAAGTAAAATCCACGGATCTCTGACACCAATCGACATACCCATGTGGCCAAGAAAACCCATGAAGTACGTGTGAACAGGCAGACATGAAAAATGGAGCACTTCGTTTTGTCCATACTGTTCCTATTTGAAAAACTGTGACATTGATCCTAGGATTAGAATTTATACTTCAAACTCAATGAGAAGTCTCCAGTGCAAAATAATTAAATGGAACAAACTTCTACTCCGTATATTCTCACTTAGTAGTATGTACCACAATGACTACAAGCATTTTTTAGAAAAACAGTCTGCTTTCCATCAAAAGGAAAACAGTCTGCCATACCAAAAGATCAAGGTTTTCAAATCTGTGTGATAGATTACCATATTTAGCTCAACTGAAATTAAAATTGGTAGTGTAAGCACAGCATGTCAAGTTAATTTATTGTGCCAACTGTTCTTCTTGTCTTCTTTCACCAGGCTCGGTCAGACCTGTTGGCACCATGCATGCTACCCCCAGCAGCGCAGGTTTCACACTGACCTACTCCATTGTACTTCAAAATAGATGACCCAACTGCGAATCATCCTGTGGTTGAGATGGTTAAGTAGACAGTGGTATCCCTAACCCATCAGGATTTAAATCCTGGTGCTCGCATTATTCCCGAATTTATTTCAGGATTTCCGGCGATGCGCTTTCAGTGGGAGGAGACGTTTCCGTTGACGACGAGGCGCCTACGGTGACTTCGTAAATCTCAAGATGATATGCCGGCTCAGTCTCTCGGAGGTGCTCATAGAGGTAGGGTGTGCGTGTGTGCGTTCATAGGGATGAGTGTATGCGCGTGTATATAAGCGCTTGTGTCTGTACTGATGCTAAAAAAAATAGATGACCCAATTTTGTATTATACAAAGTTTACAAAGTTCCAACTTTATATAATACAAAATTGAATTATCTATTTTGAAACGAAGGAAGTACTAAGTTCGTAAAAATGAAGTTAAAAACAGATCACGCGCCCCGCATTCAGGTGGAGTACTAGGGTTCGGTTCTCTTCCGCTCATCACTTCTGTGACACCTTCCATTTATAACGTAAAATTGTTTCGGACGCTAAGATTTTTATGACCAGCCTTAAAGGGTGCTTGGATCCAAGGGATTATTTTTTAGAGGCTAAAATTCCAATCACCCCTAACTAAAGAGAGGCTAGGACTAGTCTTGAGGCTAAAAAATTTTAGTCATAGGAAACCTACTAAAATATGTATTAGGCCTCTCTCATCATTTAATGCCTCTCCTTTAACACATGCGAGTTCTGGATTGGAGGGTTCGGAGAATAATAAATGCTCAATAACTTGATTTTAGTCTCTTTAGTATTTGGATTCAAGTATGGATGAGGCTAGCAAGTTTTAGAGGGTGCTTGGATATGTTTTAGTCCTATAACTAACAGTAGTGGGACTAAAACTTGCTAGCCTCACCCATGCTTGGATCCAAATACTAAAAGACTTAAATCGAGTTATTGAGCATTTATTATCCTCCAAACCCTCCAATGCAAAACTCGCATGTGTTGAGAGGAGGCATTAAATGATGAGAAAGAGGATTAATACATATTTTAGTAGGTTTCCTATGACTAAAAAATTTTAGTCTCAAGACTAGTCCTAACCTCTCTTTAGTTAGGGATGCTTGGAACTTTAGCCTCTAAAAAACTAAAAATAATCCCTTGGATTCAAGCACCCTCTTAGTCCCACTATTTTTAGTCATGGAACTAAAATGTATCAAGCACCCTTTTAGTTAAATGAAACCACTAGAGTTAAACATGCATGCACCCGATAAATGTCATTCCTCGGGGCGTGTGCGCCTGTGCCTTTGCCAGTGCCTATGGTCGCGGGGATGCACCTAGACGGCAGAGACCTACTATACTGTTCTTTATTAAGCGTCGCATGGGCATATGCTGCAGAACACTAGTGTGAGATACTGTAGCTCACTGCGCCGCAGGACTTGCAGGCATGCATGCTGCGCCTGTGCGAGCAGAGCGTGATACTCAACGTCACATATTTTATGTGTAAACTCACTGGCATGCAAACATCGCATCTCGTCACCCATAGGCCAAGAAGATAGAAGAACAGCAAAACAGAGACGCGACCACGTTACATGCAACGGGAAACAACACCTTTTACTTCCATTTCCGTGGTGATTAATGGTTTTACAGTGACACTGGCAACATTGCGACACTAGCAACACAGACGCTAACACTGGACGAACACAAATGATAAGCTGGTAAGATAACTAATGGGAGCCATCTGCATTATTTCATCTCCTCAGAGATCGGCCCTAGTGGCTCGGCAGCAACTCACACACCGCAGGAGGATCAACGACGCCGTACGTACGTGGCTCTTCTTGGCCTGCTCGCACAACTCTTCTCGACCGCATCCTGCAAACACAAATGTTTACTTGGTTAGTTGGTGCTCTTCGGACAAATGGTGTGTGCATGCAAGAATGTAGACTGGTGTGGTTTGCACGTACCTAGGCTCCCAGCTTGACAGTGGTGGATCTTCTTAGTGGTGGTACGGCGGAGGCGGGGGGCTCGGGGTGGGAGGCTTGTACGCCGGAGGAGTAGGCGTCGGGGGCTTGTAGGGCGGTGGAGTCGGCTTCGGCGCCGGCGGAGTTGGCGACGGCGGCGGTGAGGGCTTGGGGACAGGCTTGTACGCCGGCGGTGAGACCTTGGGGGCGGGCTTGTACGCCGGCGGTGAGACCTTGGGGGCGGGCTTGTACGCCGGCGGTGAGACCTTGGGGGCGGGCTTGTACGCCGGCGGTGAGACCTTGGGGGCTGGCTTGTACGCCGGCGGTGAGACCTTGGGGGCTGGCTTGTACGCCGGCGGTGAGACCTTGGGGGCAGGCTTGTAGGCCGGCGGTGAGACCTTGGGGGCAGGCTTGTACGCCGGCGGCGAGGGCTTAGGCTGGGTTGGTGTTTTGTACATGGGAGGTGCAGGCTTGTGCGCCGGCGGTGAGGGCCTAGGCTGGGTTGGTGGTTTGTACGTGGGAGGTGCAGACTTGGGCGTAGGGTGGTAGGCCGGAGGCGAGGGAGATGGCTTCGGCGGCTTCGGGATCGGGGCGTAGGTGGGTGGTGTGGGTTTAGGGGCGGGAGGGATAGGTTTAGGCGTCGGGGGGCCGTGGGTGGGTGGCGCCTGAGCGTGGGAAGCGGCCGGTGGCTTGGCGTGGTGGTGGTGGTGAAGGGGCTTGTGCCCCTTGGGTGGCTTCTCGTGCTTGGGGGGTGGGGCGACCGGCGTCGGGGAAGGGGGGTGCCCGCCGCCGTAGCCGCTGCCCGCCTGGGCCTCGAGGACCAGGCTCACGGCCAGGAGGGCCACCAGGAGAGCGGCTTTGCCACCCATTCTCGCTCACTCTACTCTCACTACACTCCCTGCTGCTGGCTCTCTTGGCTGAGTGTGGTTCTGAGAAGAATGGTGCTCCATACCGCTGCTTATATAGACGATGGGGTCTTGGACGCTTGTGGCCGCATGTGATGGAGCGGCTCGGTGGCCAGAGGATAGGCATGAGCGGGAGGTTTCCCGGTTGGTCGCTCCGGGGTTCTACTGCTTCAGTGAGGGCGGGTTTGGTTGCGTGCATATGGCCTAGCCTTATCCGTGCGGGAAAGATTGAACCTGTTTGGTTGCATGCGTTCATTATGCGGCTCGTATCGCATAAGACTTAAAGCACGTCCAGGCCAGGCCCAAGGAAAACGTCCGAATCGGCAGTAGCTCGCGAGCCTGGCTCGAGCGAGGCAGGAAAGGGCGGCGCGCTTCTTCCCTCGTGCGAGCAGGGAGATGGCGCAAGCTCGCCCGCATCGCCGAAAAATCGGCGGAAGGATTTTGGCTCACCTCCGCCCAAGTCCACCCCTATTTAGGTCCTCCCTCACCGCCCAACTCCCGCCACCATTCTCCCTCTGTTAGAGCTTTTTCGTGGACGCGCATCTTCATCGGCCGGCGGTCCACGGCGTCGGCGCTCCTTCATCGGCCGACGTTGATCTTTCACGACTGTCCCCCCTCGTCCTCGAGCTGCGGCCATGGCCTCTGTGAGTTCAATCCCCCTTTCTCTCTGTTTCTTTTACCTAGATCTGAGCTGCAACTAGGGTTTGATCTAGATGCATGGTTGATTAGTGGTCTGATCTGTGAGCTGATATGGTTGATTGCTATGTTGCGGTTGCAATTTGTGGTAGGGCTATATGTTCAAGCATGTGGTAGGCTAGATTAGTAGTAGAGTTTGAAGTTCAACCTTGTGCTTGTGTTGATTCGTGCTTAGATTTGTGATTTGTAGCTATTGGTGGTCCATTTGTAGCATGTTGTTTGTTGTAGATGTATGTTCCTGCTCATAGATTGTCCGGTATGCTTAGTATGATAGCGATGAAGCATGTGCTTGCTATGATAGTGATGAACCATGTACATGTATGCTCCTGCTTTCATGGGTTGTCCGGTACGTTGTGTGCTATGCTTACTGTCAATGCGTGCTACGATTGTAGGACATGACCACGCAGACGCAAGATCTTAGTCAGGCCCTTGTCATGTCCGACAGCCAGTTTTCTCCATCGTTTGTCGAGGACTCGCAGCCTATGTCCGAGATGACACATGATTCAAAGGTGTTCGCGTCTGATTCCCTCTATGTGCTAGTAGTGCTCGTTGAGCCAACTCCTGCTGCTGCTGCTGCACTCAAGGTAGCAGCAGCAAAGGTAAAGAAGGATGGTAGGTCGAACAACATGAAGTGGTAGCCGTTCATGTCCACGTTCGTGCTGAACAAGATGTGTGAGCTCATCTCTAGTGGAGTTATGACTGACAAGGGCTTCAAGAAGGTGCACTTGAACACCGTTGCGAAGCAGGTGTTCGAGTTCTGTGGGCAGGAGGTGTCTGCCACCCAGGTGTACAACCACCTAAGGAAGTAGAGAAGTCGATGGATCCAAGTATCCAAGATGAGAGACCTTGGCGGCGCGTCATGGGATGAGAACACTTGCTCCATAGTTCTGGAGGTAGAGCACTACGCCGACCATGTCGCGGTTAGCTCACAGCCCCTTCCTTTTCATACTATCCACCATTGCCTACTCATAATCGCTACTAACAACACTTGTGTTTCATTCTTAGGACCACTCAAAGGACGTTGAGTTCCTCAACACACCCATACAGAACTACAGCCAGATGCAGCACATCTTCTCCTTTGGTATGGTGACTATGAAGCATGCCATGGGCTCGGGGGAGCCTCTTGGTTCTCCCATGCCAGACTTCCCTGGGACCCCGGACGTTGAGGTCCTTGATGGCCCTGACAAGCCCTTCGTGAAGCCCTTCGACAAGCCATCTGACCCCGTCCATCATAGGAAGAGGAAGAGAGGAGGCCTGATGGAGGAGGAGATCAATGTCTTCTGCAACATGATTGAGGCGGTGAAGGAGGTGGAAACAACCATCAAGGAGTGCAAGCCCCTCGACGTCCACCCTGACCTGTATGGCGCTGTCATGACCCAGGGTGGCTTCAACGACGAGGCTCTCATGACAGCTCTCAGCCACCTGCTTGACAACAAGGCCCAGGTGTTGGGTTCGTTGCCATGGCCGACACTCACAGGGTGTTGTGGCTCAGGAGATGGCTGGACAAGCATTACTGCTAGAGTAGTGCTGCCTGCGAGCGTGCATGATTCTCGACGGCGATGGCGGCGGCGACGACGACGACGATGTACATTTTGTGTAGCTAGGGCTCAAAAACTATTTGATGGTATGTATATTTTGGTGAGGTGGTATATACTAACCCCTCACGCTGATGGTGAACTTGCGGTGGTAGGACGACACCCTCTTTTGAATGTGGTGGTAGGTTAACACCAAGGTAGTGCTAGGTAGAACTTGCTATGTCGTATGATCATGCATGATTTGCTTCTTCTTTTCTACTCCATTGTTGTTTGTGTGCTACTTTGCTTGCTACTTGTGTGCTTCATTGGTTTGCTGCTTCAACTCTTGCCCTTGTGCATTGCTAGGGCAAGTGGTATGTCGTGTTCATCGGTAAGGTTCCAGGGGTTTATAGTTCATGGGAAGAAGCCAGTGCACAAGTGGCATCGTATAGCAGCAACAACCATAGAGGGTTCAAAACTAGGCAGGCAGCAGAACAAGCTTACTCCGACTGGCTGCGAAAGCACAAAGGCGGCAGTGTTGACAGTGGCAAGGTTGGAGGTGTCAAGGTGGACCGTCAGTTTGGGCTGAAGCTGAAGAACTTCATCATCTTCGTCCAGTTCATCGGCATTGCTGTGCTGTGGCGTTGGTATGCTAGGTGTGTGTAAGCTCATCAACTAGGATACAAGGTAAGCACAACATGTACGCCGTATGCAACCAAAGGCCGTGTTTATGTGCCGCTTGGGCCAATGTAGGCAACCAAACAAAGTGCACTTGCGTATTACCTAATGCAGAGACACTAGATGCAGGCAACCAAACAACTTGCAGATGACGTATTAGGGCCTGTTTTTGCTCAACCACGCTGGGTTGAGAAGTGTATGCGATGCCAGAACTGTAGCAAACGGCAACCAAACACGCCCTCAGTGTGTGCATGAACGGAGCATCGATGGAGCATGTGCTCTATGCATGCACGTACATTGCCCTGTAAAACGTTGCATAGTAGAGCCATGTGAAAGCCTGTATCAATGCATTTCTCGGTGACCGATATCATACGAAATGGAAGGTGGCCATGGCCTCATTGGCGAGGTCACAGGCGCCCCAACAGTGATTTTTTTACTGTATATACTTCTTTTATTTCCATTTTACTTCCGACACCTGGCATTAGGTTAGCTTTTAATTTACAACCTTTTTAGAATAAAAGAGCTCTTGCCCCGGTTCTATTTCCATTGGAAAACGAAACCACAATAGTAACACTTATTACAGCCCGTGGGAGAGGATTGAATCATCCCCTCCGGCATGATCCAGAAAGTAGAAACTAAAGCTTACAGCTCACTCAAACATGGATACAGAGAGGAAACATATAGTTTTCATCCTACAACAGAGTATTGGACATATCTTTCTTATCATCCTTCCAGGAGCACCCTACTGTCCACACCCATCCATTCTTTCACATCCTTCTTCAGAGAATATTGCATCCACAACTCCCTCTTCCCCAGTCTGGCTCTGGCTAGAGCAGCAACGGAGGTCAGAGATGATATGAGCCTCTCCACGTGCTCTCTTGCAGCTCCTTTGCATAGGATCTTCCATAGATTGCAGAAGCATGCAATTCTCCTCTGAATCACCTACACTCCCATCCAGGTGGCATTGTTAAAACACATATCATTTCTACACCTCCAGATAACCCAGAGGGTAGCTGAGCTAATCATATTCTCAGCCTGCAGAGATTTGTGTTTTCCCCACTTATCAACCACATTATTAAAAGTAGGCTGTGGCATACACCCAGCTATGATATGAATGTTTCTCCACACCTCAGCAACAATATCACATTCAAAGAAGAGGTGGGTAGTTGTCTCATATTCACAGCAAAATATACAAGTAAGATCATTCAAATGTTGTCTCTTAATCAAGTTTCCCCTAACTAACAGCTTACCATGAGCAACCAGCCACAGAAAAAAATGAATGTTAGGGGGAACATATAACTGCCAGATATTTGGAACATGAACAGGGCTAATTCCTTTAAAATTAACCACAACATACATATATCGAACCCAATGATTACCATTAGATTCGAGCTTCCAAATAATAGCATCCTCCTCCTCATTCAAGTTGATTGATTGTACAATGCTAAGTAAATGAAACCAGAGATGTAACAGTCTACTGTCTACACATCTTCTAAATGTGATCTTAAGGTTAACCCCATCCCAAAGATCAGCAATAGGGAGATTATGTTCATTAGCAATACTATATAAATCCCAAAACTGAATAGCTAAGCTGCAAGAACCAAACCAATGATCCTCCTAGAACTTAGACTACCATTCCCCACCTTCCATTGGTATCCCATTTTGGTTGCTTTAGCAGCCTAGAGAACACCTTTCCAGAAGGGGGGGGGAGTTGGTATCAGGGCAGGAGAAAATGTTGGGATTGTTGGTTCTATACTTAGCATCAATAATTTTCTTCCCCAACTTCTGATCTCCTTTCTGGTATTTATCAATCCAAGCAGCTAGAAGGCTTAGATTCATATTAGCAATATTAGGTATCCCCATACCTCCATATTGCTTTTTCGGCTAGCAGTCCCCAGCTAGCTAAGTGATACTTATGGTGCCCCTCATAGTTATCCCAGAAACAACGGGCCATCCGAGAATTGATCAAATTAATAGCCCATTTGGTGTACTTTATCATACTCATTAGGTATCTGGGGATACTAGCTAAACAAGACTGAACTAAAATTAGCTTCTTCTCATAACCTAGCAGTCTCCCTCTCCACCCAGCAGCCCTTTTCAGGACTTTGTCAACCACATGCTGCAAGTCTTCTCTTCTGAGCTTGGAGTGGTGAAGAGAGAAACCAAGATATTTCAGGGGGGAAGAACCCACGGTACAAGATAAAGCTTGAGCTACACATTGGGCCTCATCCTCTTTGATATTAATAGGGACTAGATCACATTTACGGAAATTAATCATTAAACCAGACATTTGCTCAAAACAGGGCAGTAGCCATTTTAAGTTTTTTTGCAGACTCAAGGTTATTTTCTAAAAATAGGAGAGTGTCATCTGCATATTGTAGACTGATTATCCCTTGAGGGAAAATATTAGACATTAACCCAGTCAGCATTTTGTTCTTAGCACTTTATTGAGCATTCTTCTGAACACATCTGCTACCAAGTTAAAAAGCAGTGGGGATGCAGGATCACCTTGTCTAACCCATTTAAAATTCTCGAAAAAATCACCATCATAATCATTAATCCTGACACCTACAGACCCTTTATATAAAATGGATTTAACTTTCTTCATCCATTTTGGGCTAGAACGCCTTTGGTACATAACTTCCAACATGAATTCTTTACTAATTCTATCATAGGCTTTCTCATAGTCTAGCTTAAAGACAAAACCCTCTTTGTTATTGATCATGGCATCATGAATAATTTCATGAGCTGTTACCACACTCTCTACTATAAACCTACCTTTGATAAAAGCAGTTTGATTTTGGGAAATATCTCATCCCCAATATCTCCTAACTGATTAGCTAGACATTTAGCAAAAATCTTAAAACTACAATTGGATAAGGCAGTAGGCCTAAATTTCTAAATAGTATCAACATTAGGCTCTTTTGGTATTGAAGTTAATAGAGAAAACCTCAATATATACAAATCTAAAGAATCATTGTTCCAAGCATCCACCATCAACACTAGGTCACTCTTAATAGTGTCCCAGAAATGTTGATAGAAGAGAAAGGGAAAGCCATCAGGGCTAGGGGCCCCTTCTGCATAAGACCCAAACACTGCTTTCCTAACATCTTAGTAATATTGGCCTCTAGTTTCATATTATGATCATTGGAAACCTTTTTAGAAGGGTCCAAGAAATTATCATCTAAAGCAATATCTAGGGTTTCTTCCCTGCCAAACAATTGAGTGTAGTAATCTACAGCAATTTTGATAATCCCTTTAGTATCCTCTATAGGGCCCTCTGGCCCAATTAACATGTTAATATGCTTCTTTCTCCTTCTTTGATTAGCCAAAGCATGGAAATAAGCAGTATTCCTCCCTCCTTCTGGTATCTTTCTCTCCCTAGATCTTTGCCTAGACTTAATCTCTTCTAGCATCCACATATTTTGGAGATCTAGAGCTATCTTATCCATCTGAGCTTTAGAAGGTGGGGAGAGCACCTTTGTTTTAGACTCAATGTCTAGTAAATCATACTCAGCAACCAACTGCTATTTGTTCCTATTCTGGGAGGCCTCATAATTGGCATTCCACTCTTTACATACCATCCTATGCAATCTAATCTTGAATTGCCATCTATCTATAGGTTCCATAATGGAACATGGATTATTCCAAGTTTTCTTAACTATATTCTCAAAGCCCTCCACCTGCAGCCACCATTTCTCAAATCTAAACTACTTATCTCTAGGAGGCTGGATAGCTCCAGTATCATATACTAGGGGGTATGGTCACTGCCCACCCTAGGAAGAGCTTTGAGTTGAACAATTGGGAATAAGCTTTCCCAACAGGTGGAAATAAACACCTTATCAATATTAGCCATCACCATATTATCTTGGTTGTTGGTCCAAGTATATTTCCTAGTATAATTTTTCAATTCAACCAGGCCATATTTGTTCACCCAATCATTGAAAAGAGCTACCCAATGTAAGTTAACAGTGCCAGTATTTTTCTCTTCACTACTCCTAACCAGATTGAAGTCACCTTCAATAATGGTAGGGCCCAGCCATGCATCCATGGTGTTGTGAAGTTCATTTATAAAATCCAGTTTGAGATTATCATATGCTGACCCATAGATAGTAATGAATCTCCAAATTTTACTATCTCTCTTATCCTTGATTAAGCAAGCAACATAGATTTGTAAGGTGTCTACAAAAACAGTATCAAAACCATCATGCTTGATCCCTACTAAGATACCACATGTTGTACCAATAGCTGGTAGCCATTTCTAGGTGAAATAATTTTGTGGTTCAATAGAATTAATTTGAGTATTAGTAAAGGACTATTTCTTAGACTCAGAAAAACCTACCAAGTCAGCATGGGTATCTCTAATGAGTTTTCCCACTTCACTAAGTTTCTCAGGCTTATTAAGCCCTCTAACGTTCCATATTAGGCCTATTACCATTAATAAAATCCAATTTTCTACAACTACTTTTTTTACCAGATACTACCTTAGCCCATGTAGGGATAACAATAGTGTGATCACTACTATGACCACACACTGGACCTACATTTTTTGAGGCATCATTATTATATTCCTCAAAACTGATATCTAATTCAGTCGGGAGGAAACATTCATGATGAGATTCTTTAAAAGCAGATAAATCTACCATTCTCCACCAGCCTAATGGTCTGGATGTTATGAGAAACATTAACATCATCATCTCCTCAATATAACCCAACTTTCCTAGCTTTCAATAACAATACATCATCATTGAATGCAGAAAAGGAGTTCGTGTTTCTGTTACCTTCAGGTATTTGAGCTTTTTAAGGTCTTCAGCCTTCTGTATTGCAGTCCTCCCATCTCTTCTGATTCTAGTAATCATCGTGGGCGCCACAACGGGGCCCCAATTCTTAGCTTGTCCCTGTTGCAAATTCTGTTGGGTTGGATATTCTATAGATATGCCTTCACCCTCAGATTCCTCATCAAATTGCTCAAGTAACTGGACACCAATATTCTCCTCAGGCAGTTTTCTCTGTATGCTCTCTTTAATGCTCCCATCACTCTTCATACCCAAGATAACACTTTGCACCTTCTTTTCCAGTGAGTTCATTAAATCCATAGGAGTTTTGGAGTGTGAAGGAGCTTTTTGAGAGTTCTGAGTAGGACCCTAGTAGATTTGTTTTTGTTCTTTTCTTTGTGTGTCCACATATCTTTTGGCCCCTGCATATGCAGATCTTTTTCAGGATCACCTTCTAGCAGATCATCATTAGTTATTTCTGTATCATTAGTACTGGGATTAGCAGCTTCCAAGATTGGTTTTGTGTCAACCAGGAAAGATATAAGGAATAACTCCTTGTCAATCTCCACTAGCCTTTCAGATGGTATCTTCGAGATATCTCTCACAACAATCTTGACTTTAACCTTTTCATAAAAGCTTCTAAAGATTTCAAGCCACTCCACATTCACTAGGATGCCTAAGATACAAGAAGTCTGTGAGATGACTTTCCAGGTGAGCTTATTGACAGGAATCCCCATCATACTCACCTAAACCTCCTGTAGTTCAGCATAGGCTAACTCTTCCCCATCCCATTTGTCAAAAGAAACAGTCACCCATTTTTTCCTGAGATTGATGGAGAGAGCTCCACTAAATCCTTTTGCTTTGTTATGAGGTGGAACCTGACTAAGAAATGTTTTTCATTCAATTGTCTCACCTGCCATGGCCAATTAGTCTTCCAGATCTCAGAGAAGTTGTTTTTCAACTCTTGAGTGGTGATGGAACCTTCCTCAATCACGGAACACACACATTGGTCAGGTTCAGCCATTTAATAGCATCCTTGTCTTCGGACTCAATGTGGAAGAAACCTAAACTCGCATTGGCACTGCCAAAGTATTGGGTAGTGGCTTGGGGTCTGTACCATTTCAAGCAGTTATTGAAGGAAATATGCCTTAGAGGCAATAATAAAGTTGTTATTTTATATTTCCTTATTCATGATAAAGGTTTATTATTCATGCTAGAATTGTATTGACCGGGAACCTAAATACATGTGTGAATATATAAACAAACACCGTGTCCCTAGTGAGTCTCTACTTGACTAGCTCGTTGACCAAAGATGGTTAAAGTTTCCTAACATGGACATGAGCTGTCATTTGATAACGGGATCACATCATTAGGAGAATGATGTGATGGACAAGACCCATTCGTTAGCTTACACTACAAAAAAAAGACACATCCGTGACATTTTGGGCCAAACGAAATTTTTTCTGTCATGCTTATGACACTTCTATGACGATAATTGTGACAAAACCCGGTATCATCATAGTTGTGGTGGGCTCCTACTTCCATGACAAAAAATCATGATAGAAAATGGGCTTTTCGTCCTGGGCGGGCCGGAGACGCGGCTGCATGACATTCTTTGGGCCATCCATGATGGAAAAAACCGTGGTAGAAGCAAGGGCGAGGAAAATATCAGGGAGTTCCCAGTTACGGTGGGTGGTCGGGGCCGAGCGATGCACGTTTCTCTTGTACACGTACGCGCGTGGGTGCGAGGCGTTGGGCTCTAACTGAACCCGAGCGAGGCATTCGCCTACTAAACCTGAGCGATTGCACTGTAGGCTACGCGCTACTAAACCCAAGCGATCGATCGATCCCTGGCTGTTAACTGAACCTGATCGAGCGATTCCTTTGCTACTATTGCTAACTGAAGCCGATCGAACCTGTTGCCTCTTGATGAACAATGAGCGTTGTTGGGAGTTTGGATGAACAGGACCCCGTGATAGTAGAGGCTGTTGCTGCTGGATGAACAGGACCCTCTGGAGGGCTGGTTGAACAGGCCCCCGTGGAGAGGGCTAGTTGAACAAGACCCCGTGGAGGGCTGGTTGAATAGTAGCCCGTTGATGGGTGGTTGAACAGGACCCCGTGGAGAGGGCTGATTGAACAGTAGCCGGTGGAGGAGCGGTGGAGGTTGGATGAACAGTAGCTGGTGGAGGCAGGAGGGAGATGCCGTGGATGAACAGTCACAGGTGGAGGCTAGAGGAGGCCCGTGGAGTCCCGTTTTGCGGTACACCACACCCCTCTCGATGAATAGGACCCTCGCTTCGACCATAGGCGCTCCAACACAAGTCTGTTTCCTCCGTTTTGCTGTACCCCACACCCCTCCCAATCAACAGCACCCTATTTCGACCATAGGAGCTCAAACACAAGTCCGTTTCCTCTGTTTTGCCGTACGTTAGACCCTTGCCGATGAACAGGACCCTGTTTCGACCGTACGCGGTCGAACACAAGGCCGTTTTCCTCCATTTTGCGGTACGCCAGACCCCATTCCGGCTGTTCCGTCCAAGCCAATTGGCTCCATTGAACACGACCCATTCCGACCTAGTCTATTGCCTCCCGATGAAGAGGACGCATTCCAACCCAGTCACTTGGATCCTGGTGAACACGACGTTGTTTCCTCTGTTCCGACCCAGCCGGTTAGCTGAAGATGAACAACCCTGGCCGTCCGTATGTGCGAGTACGCGTTTCGAGACCCTGCTCATATGTATGTACGTGGCCGTATTTTTTGGCGTGTGGCTGTATGTACGTGTACACGGTTTAGACGGGACAACCTGAACTGCTACGTGGGGGGCTCTAGTATGACATGTGCCGCTACTTACTCGGCCACGGTTCATCATTGCAGAGCGACCGATCGACCAGTATGTACGTACATGTTTGTGACAAGACAAACAACGGTACATACGCTTCGACCTGGTGGGTCCCAGCTGTCAAGGAGGATAAGGACGCACTTCTTTGCGTGCGAAGATATAGCTGCTGGGTCCCAGCTGTCAAGGGGAATCATTTTTTTGCCCGTAATAAGGACGCACTTCCTTGCATGCGAAGATGTAGCTGGTGGGTCCCAGATATCAGGGGGAGAAAACATTATTTTTAGGGTAAAAAGGATGTAGTTGCATGCATGCATCCATGGGCGTAGTGCGTCCCCACTATCAGCCTCTCTCGTACAATTATCTTCCGATGACTCTCATTTGTTGACCATGTTGACCACACCATGCCGAGCGCACCAAGGCTGATGGACGACGGCGAGGCCCCAGACTGGAACGACCCGGAGATGGGGAAGACGTGGTAGTGGAGTCGCATATGGAGAGGAGTGGAAACTTGATTGGTTCGGGTGCGCGACAGCACTGCCGCCCACGGGAGACGGGAGCAAGAACAGAGGTTGAAGAAGCAACACGACTGTTAGATTAACATCCAATGGTCCAACAGCTAGAATCATTTGTTGATTAAGTTGACAAAGCACTGCGTACACGTCAGTTTAGTAGGTCCACAAGTCAGCCACCAAATCTGTCGGGTCCCATCTGTCATTGGGAGGAATAGTTTCTTTCGCATAACAAGGAGGCACTTCCTTCCGTGCGAAGATACAGTCGGTGGGTCCCAGCTGTCAGGGGGAGGAAACATTTTTTCTAGCTTAATAAGGAGGAACTTTCCTTGCGTGCGACCATGGACCTCGTGGTTCCCAGCCGCCAGGCTCTCCACGTATAGTCCTCTTTCGATGACTCTCGTTTGTTGACCACGCCGCGCCGAGCGCAGCGAGGCGGTGGACGACGGCGAGGCCCCGGACGGGAACGGCCCGGAGATGGGAAGACGCGGGAGTGGAGTCACAGATTGAGAGGAGTACAAGGGTTATAACTGGTTCTGGTGCGGCGTGGGGCTGCAGTCGGTGGAGAATAACAGGAGGTGTGGAGGGGTGGAGGGATAGCCTGGACGGTGGTAGGGTAGCGCTTCACATCGATGCGTGCTAAGGAGAGCCGCTAGTTGCCGGAGGCCGGAGCAGGCGGTCTCGACGACACTGGAGGAAGAAGACGAGAGATTGAAGGTGCATGCCGGCCGGTGGATATAAATCCAATGGCTATGGATGTCATAATCATTTGTTGACCAAGTTGACAACGCCTTGCGTAGGCTTCGACCTATTGGCCCACATGTCAGCCTGCAAAAATGTGGCATATATTTAACCATGGTTTTTAGAATTTACAGTCCATTTGCTGGACTGGTTGAACAAATAATTTCGCGTCAATGTAGCCCATTTAATGTTTTCTAAGAAATCCCAGCCCATTTGCACTTTCTTGAAATACACGAATTAGCTGGGTTTGTTTTATATATAGTATTAGGTTAGAAGGAGCAATTAATATAAAAAATAAACCGAAGCGGCACATTTCTTATATATAAAATTAACAAATTAGTGAGTTATTGCTCAAAACAAGAATGAGCGTGTTATTATTACATTGGTCCTTAAAATCTTTGCAAGTTTTTGTACGTAATCACCAGGATTTTCCTTGCCTATGAGTCAAAAACAACCAGGATTTTCTTTGCCAACTTCTGTTAAACATTTACTTTTATAAGTTAATAAGACGTGGGATGTTTTTATAATGTATATATAAGTCTTTATTAAATATATGATAATAGTAATGATATAAACATATATAATGTGGTTAGAAGGGAAAACATAAATAGGACACATCATTATTCTTATATATATAGATAAATAGAACAGAGATCTGCATTTTATTAAAAAAAATACATTGGGCTGCCGATCTTTAGAAAAAGTAAAACCCACACTCGGAGGCCCATAGGCCGGTACGTACATGATGGACCTCAAAAAATAAGTTGAAACCACTGTCTCGGTATGTCGTGGGCTACGCATGTTAAAAAACAAAACCTAGGCCTGGCTGATACTTGTTCGCCCTCTGGAAAAAATGATACCAGCTAGATCCCCGATACCCCTTTCCCGCAACAACAACAACAAAAAAAAAGATCCCCGATACCCCTGAAAAAAAAGCTCCCCGATGACAGTCAACATTGAAAATTTATTTCGTTTATTGACTAAGGTTGACAAACCCGTGGGCCCCAACATTAGTATACAATTAAGAGGAATCTTTATTTCCAATGGGGCACTTGCTTGTGTACGGCTTGGACCTGGTGGGTCCCCACTGTCAGTCTCTCGGTGTACAGTCCTCTCTGGATTCCTCTCATTTGTCGAGCTTGTTGACAACGACATACGGCGGCGCCACGGTGAGCGCACATGGACGGGAAAGAACCGGAGCAGGGGAAGATGCCTTCATTCTTTCGAACATACCGCACTAGCCCGGTGGCTGCAGCCCTCTCACCCAAAAGCTATACTACACGGGTTCGATTCCAACTGGTGCAGTTGAAAAATATCTAACACTTAACAAAATTTCGTCCCTAGTTTACCCCCTTTTTCGGACACTCAACATTGTCTTGCCATTTTGAAAATATCATATCTTTTTGACTTTGAATCATATGAAGATGTGCTATACATGAATATTGATCAGCATGATGTTAACTTGTTGTTAGTTCCATTTTTACCATGAATAAAATTTCTAGCATTCTGTTATCCATGTTTGAAAAGTACTTGTTGATTTCAATGCTCTGCCTCTCGGACATGCAGTTTCTTATTTGAAAATCACTTGGATAAGCAGCCATCACCGGTGTTGGATTCGATGTAACGCTTCTTCAATCCCCCGGCAGGCGTGAGGGGGAAATAAACTTCCGTCCCATGTTGCCGATTGGGGAATTGAGCGAACTGGATTAAAGAGGGGGTCGGCGGCGTGAATGAAGAAGCACATCAGACGTGATTTTTTTTTTTCAGTGGATGGCTCTTGATGGCATTTTTTTACTTGCCTCTGCACCATACAACTTGTATTTTTAGCTTCCCAGTCCGTGGTGGACCAGCAACCCATTTGCTGGGTGGACCAACCTACAGAAAGCAGCACTCGATTTTTCATCAAGCCCCCAAAACAACACAGTACTATGTTTGTTTTGAGGCCGAAAATATTATGGCATGCATTGAGCGGGGGAGGGGGAAGACAGAGCAAAAAGATTAAAAAGAGCTGATGTGCCGTTGCTACCCTAACAAGCAGGTGCAATTCTTCTCGGGAAGAAGGTGTGCCGTTGACACCCACACGTCACAAATCCCACAGTAGACATACTAACAAGTTCACACACAAGTACAATAGAAAAGGTAAACATTCGTATCAAACTTAGGTTCACAGGACACGTTCATATACATAGCCAACATTCACAATCAACAACTCAAAGATTCATATATGCACAAGTACAACATGTCTATGCATCCAAATGATTGACAGATCACAAGACAATATTCATAGATAGTTCACAAAAAGATTCAGGTATACACATGTTCAGTATGTTTATGCATCCAAATGATTGATATCACAACCAATATGATCCATGGACAAACTTTAATTACCTAGGGTTCAGACAGGTAAATTGTGTTCAGTCGGAGGTACTTCTTGCTAAAATTAATGCTTGTACGAGTAAACTTTCGAGTACATAAGAGGCAACACAGACAATCTAAACTTTGCTTGTAGGTTTATCCTCAAGATAGTGGCCTCGATGCCGAGGGAGGTTTGAGCGACTTGACCACTACTTCCATCCAACTAGTTTGCTGGCTCATCTTTGTCTTGTAGCTCGCCAAAATTCTACATTGGAGACAAGAAAGGAGGCGGTTGATAAAATTAAACACCCAAATTTTTCATGCAGTTCAACTGAAATGGAGCATCCCTGGCGTGCAGACTAATTAAGTGATAGATGAATATATGCGTCAACCAACTTGTCTAGAATCTTTAGACTCCATGCCATATAGTTCGCTACCATATGTGCTGATAACCAAAAGGCACAAGTCGGGACCAAAGACTGGACTACATTTTTCTGGGCTATGCGCCAAGCAATATTTTGGCGTTTACTCTCCTAATACTTGGAGTTTGACAATTGGTTGACGCCGGTTGATACTCGAATGAATATAGGCACTTCTTCTTGTCAACATCGATGCTTGTTCGAGTGAACTTTGGAGTACATAGCAGTAGCATAAGGATCTGTCCATCTGATCTTGTTGTGCAGTTCTACTGAAATCGCCCAATGTACTGATTTGCCTACGAGTTCAGGCTCCAAGTTACTTCTTTATGAAATCGGCAAACAGTAGCACAATACCAAATTACCAATACATATGAAAAACACAATAATTAGGATAAAGACCGGTACCAACCTGTGTGAGGTAGCATATCAATTACTATTTCCTTTGACTGGAAGCTGAGATAAGCGAAGCGACTAACAGGAAAGGAAGGACGCAAGCCAAGATAAGCGACTGACAGGAAAGGAAGGAAGCAGTCGAGGCAATGAAGCACCCAAAGTTTCTGTGCAGTTCCACCAAAATCGAGAATCCCTGTTTGCACATATATTGAGAGAGTGAGATTACTGTAATAGTGGGACTAGTTGATGAAACATACACTAACGAATAGAAGCACCCTCATCATCTTAATGGGTAAAGTTAGCAACATAGTAGTCTTGCTTAAAGAGAGGTATTAGTTTATTTAATCAGTGCCAATTAGCTCAACACTCAAAGCATTGCCATGTATCATAGGTTGCAAAACTGTAACGTGCAAAGATAAAGGAGTTTCTCATGACAGTAACAACACAGTAGCACGATACAAATAGAGATGGCAGCAAATAATATGGATTAAGGCCTTAGGCCGGTACCAACCTGAGGAAAAAAAATTTATTCATGTATTCCCATAAGAGATGATAAAGCACTCGCTGGAATCACTCGATAGTATATATTTTTGTGCACTTCAAATGTATGGTTGAAATCACTCTTGTTTACCAGTGGTGAGATTATATCGAAAGATTATCAAGAACTTCCAGCAGAGTTAAAGCATTGGCTGCGACACAGTTCATTGTATTGTCTTGTGTAGTTCCTCTAAAATGTATGATTGGCACAACATGATCCCTGTTTGCACAAGTAGGAACAAGGTGAAACCTTCATTAGCTTAGTGAGAAAGGATAGAAAGACATTAGCATATTACTTTAACAGTAGCATCAAATTCATGATGGACAATACGCAAAGCATTACCTCATTGAACCAATGACAATAAATTGACATGCAAAACAATAGCACTATTATGTCATGACACTACCAAGATTCCCACCCTGCTCCACCACATGATTCACCTCCATAAACACACATACACACGTACATGATTCAGCATACGGTGCTACTAAAGATTTGTTTAACTCCGACAGGAAAATTAGGCAGCAATAAATTAGTGCTACTTAAGTACTCCTAATTAATTAAGTGACCTTGCAGGAGAGACAAGAGAAGTGGAAGGGCTCCCTGGAGGATCGTCTCACATGTAAGGTAGAAGTTGTCGGAGCCCTTGAATGGTCTTCCAAGTAAATTAAGACTAGTAGCAACACAACAATACAATACCACTAGCAAGATGTCAGGATAACATAGGACGGTACTATCATGTGATCTTCTTCATTTCCTCCTCCCTATTCTTCTTCTTCCTCTTCATGCTCTATTTCTCTTTCTCCTCACTAGTTGGTGAAACCAAGTACATGATTGGCCTTCTATTTCAGAATTGGTTTTGTTAGTGAGGGAGTACAAGTGTACTAGTAAACAATAGCACTATTTTCTCATGGCAGTCACAAAATAGATATGAACACATCCATTAAATATCATTCTTACCTAAAGGAAGGTTGCCAATATGGATGATGAAGATTGGAACACATATCTCCCTTTGTGCTGTTCCACCGAAATTTACCAACGGTTCCATTCTGACATTCCAGTTAAACATCACAAAAGTCACTTCTTTTAAGAAGTGTTTTGTGCAGTGCACCAAAAGGTCGCAATAGCAACGAGGTGAAATGGATATCCCTATTTGCACAAAAAGCTACAGAGGAAACAGTCAGAGTCTCAAACAATTACTAGCAAAAACAATTGGCTAAACTTGTCATGGCTTATAACAGGGGCATGACTTCATTTTACCAGGGACATTAGATTAAGAATAGCTAAATATTTGGTGTAAGGGCATGTGACAGTGGGTGCACCGGCCGTCCAACACCATGTACCTAAACCGGGGCATAAAGTGGTGATTCAAAGTTTGTTGCCCCAAGAAACAAACATCCAAGAAACATATCTGGGTTGGTCCCATTTTTGTTCACTCTAGCCACCTACTCCTATGTGTGGATAGAGAATCTAGTCCTGGTCATACCACTGTGTACAACATTTCCCCTATATTTCCCTTTTCGACCAAGAGACCGGTTGGATGACCAGTCTATACTACTTTCACCCCCTTTCCTTCCTGTTTGTACCAAGTCCGGTGTACATACTGAATTTCCCCCCTTTATTTCTTGTTTGAACCAAGTACAAGATTCGACTCCATGAAGTAGCTTTACCTCTAACAATAGAAAAAAATAGGCCACGTTGGACCATCTGATCAAGAGGGCCTGAGAGGTAGAAAATGATGCACATGCAGTGACGTAGCGAGTTAGGGAAGTAGATCTAGGCCGGTTTCGAAGGAAGATATACCTGAAGGTCATCGAGATGTGGATAGGTGGGCGGTGCTACCTCTTGAGCATGCATTGGTTTTAACTTGAAGAGGAAAGGCTGATGCAGCAAATTAGCGTAAGTATTTCCCTCAGTTTTTGAGAACCAAGGTATCAATCCAGTAGGAGATTACACGCAAGTCCCTCGTACCTGCACAAACAAACAAGAACCTCGCAACCAACGCGATAAAGGGGTTGTCAATCCCTTCACGGTCACTTACAAAAGTGAGATCTGATAAAGATAATAAGATAAATATGTTTGGTATTTTTGTTGTATAGATTGTAAAAAAAGATCGCAAAATAAACAACGATAGAAATAGCAAGTAGATAGGAAAATAATATGATGGAAGATAGACATGGGGGGCATAGGTTTCACTAGTGGCTTCTCTCAAGATAGCAAATCATACGGTGGGTGAACAAATTACTTTCCAGCAATTGATAGAAAAGCGCATAGTTATGAGAATATCTAGGCATGATCATGTATATAGGCATCACGTTCGCGACAAGTAGACCGAAACGATTCTGCATCTACTACTATTACTCCACACATCGACCGCTATCCAGCATGCATCTAGAGTATTAAGTTCATAAGAACAGAGTAACGCATTAGGCAGGATGACATGATGTAGAGGGATAAACTCAAGCAATATGATATAAACCCCATCTTTTTATCCTCGATGGCAACAATACAATACGTGCCTTGCTGTCCCTGCTGTCACTAGGAAAGGACACCACAAGATTGAACCCAAAGCTAAGAACTTCTCCCATTGCAAGAAATATCAATCTAGTAGAGCAAACCAAACTGATAATTCGAAGAGACTTGCAAAGATATTAAATCATACATACAAGAATTCAGAGAAGAATCAAATATTGTTCATAGATAATATTGATCATAAACCCACAATTCATCGGATCTCGACAAACACACCGCAAAAAGAATTACATCAAATGTATCTCCAAGAGAATCGAGGAGAACTTTGTATTGAGATCCAAAGAAAGAGAAGAAGCCATCTAGCTAATAACTATGGACCCGAAGGTCTGTGGTAAACTACTCACACATCATCGGAGAGGCTATGGTGTTGATGTACAAGCCCTCCGTTATCGATTCCCCCTCCGGCAGAGTACCGGAAAAGGCCCCAAGATGGGATCTCACGGGTACAGAAGGTTGCGGCGGTGGAAATAGGGTTTCGTGGTGCTCCTGGATGTTTCCAGGGTATATGTGTATATATAGGAGGAAGAAGTACGTCGGTGGAGCTACGAGGGGCCCACAAGGGTGGGGGGCGCTCCCTCCTGCCTCGTGGCCTCCTCGCTTCTTTCTTGACGTGCACTCCAAGTCTCCTGGATCACGTTTGTTCCAAAAATAACTCCCCCGTAGGTTTCATTCCCTTTGAATTCCGTTTGATATTCCCTTTTCGCGAAACACTGAAATAGGCAAAAAAAACAACAATTTGCACTGGGCCTTTGGTTAGTAGGTTAGTCCCAAAAATAATATAAAAAGGTATATTAAAGCCCATTAAACATCCAAAACAGATAATATAATAGCATGGAACAATCAAAAATTATAGATACATTGGAGACGTATCAAGCATCCCCAAGCTTAATTCCTGCTCGTCCTCGAGTAGGTAAATGATAAAAATAGAAGTTTTGATGTGGAATGCTCCCTAACATAATTTTCAATGTAATTCTCTTTATTGTGGCATGAATGTTCAGATCCAAAAGAATCAAGATAAAAGTCAATATTGACATAAAAATAGTAATACTTCAAGCATGCTAACCAAGCAATTATGTCTTATCAAAATAACATAGCCAAAGAAAGTGTATCCCTACAAAATCATATAGTTTGTCCATGCTTCATTTTCGTCACACAAAATGCTCCCATCATGCATAGCCCCGATGACAAGCCAAGCAATTGGTTCATACTTTTTAACGTGCTTCAGCCTTTTAAACCCTTACGCAATACATGAGTGCAAGCCATGGATATAGCACTATAGGTGGAATAGCGTATGATGATGGGGGTTATGTGAGAAGACAAAAAGGAGAAAGTCTCACATTGACGCGGCTAATCAACGGGCTATGGAGATGCCCATCAATTGATGTCAGTGCGAGGAGTAGGGATTGCCATGCAACAGATGCACTAGAGCTATAAGTGTATGAAAGCTCATCAAAAGAAACTAAGTGGGTGTGCATCCAACTTGCTTGCTCACGAAGTCCTAGGGCATTTTGAGGAAGCCCATCATTGGAATATACAAGGCAAGTTCTATAATGAAAAATTCCCACTAGTATATGAAAGTGACAAAATAAGAAACTCTCTATCATGAAGAACATGGTGCTATTTTGAAGCACAAGTGTGGAAAAAGGATAGTAACATTGTCCCTTCTCTCTTTTTCTCTCATTTTTTATTTGGGATTCTTTGGCCTCTTTTTTTTTATTTGGGCTTCTTTGGCCTATTTTTTTATAGTCTCCATCCTTATTTCCTCACATGGGACAATGCTCTAATAATGATGATTATCACACTTTTATTTACTCATAACTCAATGTTACAACTCGATAGTAGAACAAAAATATGACTCTATGTGAATGCCTCCGGCGGTGTACCAGGATATGCGATGAATCAAGAGCGACATGTATGAAAGAATTATGAAAGTGGCTTTGCCACAAATACGATGTCAACTACATCATCATGCAAAACAATATGACAATGATGGAGCGTGTCATAATAAGCGGAACGGTGGAAAGTTGCATGGCAATATATCTCAGAATGGCTATGGAAATGCCATAATAGGTAGGTATGGTGCCTGTTTTGAGGAAGATATAAGGAGGCTTATGTGTGATAGAGCGTATCGTATCACGGGGTTTGGATGCACCGGTGAAGTTTGCACCAACTCTCAAGGTGAGAAAGGGCAATGCACGGTACCGTAGAGGCTAGCAAATTGCGAAAAGGTAAGAGTGTGTACGATCCATGGACTCACATTAGTCATAAAGAACTCATATACTCATTGCAAAAGTTTATTAGCCCTCGAAGCAAAGTACTACTACGCATGCCCCTAGAGGGATAGATTGGTAGGAAAATACCATCGCTCGTCCCCGACCGCCACTCATAAGGAAAGCACTCAAAGAACACCCCATGCCTCAAAATTGTCACACAACGTTTACCATACGTGCATGCTACGGGACCTGCCAACTTCAACACAAGTATTTCTCAATTTCACAATTACCCAACTAGCATGACTCTAACATTACCACCTTTATATCTCAAAACATCTATCAAGTATCATAGTATTCAATGCACTCTATATGAAAGTTTTTATCATACCCATCTTGAATGCCTATAATATTAGGAGTAATTTTATAGCCAAAGAAAATTACATGCTGTTCTAAAAGACTCTCAAAATAATATAAGTGAAGCATGGGAGATCAATAATTTCTACAAAATAAAACCACCACCGTGCTCTAAAAAAATATAAGTGAAGCACTAGAGCAAAATTATCCGGCTCAAAAGATATAAGTGAAGCACATAGAGTATTCTAATAAATTCCGATTCATGTGTGTCTCTGCCAAAAGGTGTGTACAGCAAGGATGATTGTGGTAAACTAAAAATCAAAGACTCAAATCATACAAGACGCTCCAAGCAAAACACATATCATGTGGTGAATAAAAATATAGCCTCAAGTAAAGTTACCGATAGACGAAGACAAAAGAGGGGATGCCTTCCGAGGCATCCCCAAGCTTAGGATTTTGGTTATCCTTGAATTTTACCTTGGGGTGCCTTGAGAATCCCCAAGCTTAGGCTCTTTCCACTCCTTGTTCCATAGTCCATCAAATCTTTACCCAAAAACTTGAAAACTTCACAACACAAAACTCAACAGAAAATCTCATGAGTTTCGTTAGTATAAGAAAACAAACCACCACATTAAGGTACTGTAATGAACTCATTATTTATTTATATTGGTGTTAAACCTACTGTATTCCAACTTCTCTATGGTTCATACCCCCCGATACTAGCCATAGATTCATCAAAATAAGCAAACAACACACGAAAAACAGAATCTGTCAAAAACAGAACAGTCTGTAGTAATCTGTAGGTTTCGAATACTTATGTAACTCAAAAAATCCTGAGAAATTAGGGAGTCCTAAATATTTGTATATTGATCTACTGCAGTTGGATTTGGTATTTTAACGCTCTCTGGTAAAAAACGAAAATTATTCTCGTGAGCGCATACTTTCTGTTTTTTTCAACAAGATCAAATAACAATCATCCAAGAAGATCCTAAAGGCTTTACTTGGCACAAACACTAAATAGAACATAAAAAAACACAATAATAACAGAGAATAGATGATTTATTTATTACTAAACAGGAATAAAAAGCAAGGAAAAAATAAAATTGGGTTGCCTCCCAACAAGCGCTACCGTTTAACGCCCCTAGCTAGGCATCTATAATTTTAATGATGCTCACATGAAAGATAGCAATTGAAACACGAAGGGAGCATCATGAAACACGTGACAAACACATCTAAGTCTAGCATAATTTATATGCATTGGCATCTTGTAGGCAAACAAATTATCATAGCAAGCAAAAACTAGTATATGCAAGGAAGTGGAAAGAAACAATAGCAATCTCAACATAACGAGAGGCAATTTTGTAACATGAAAATTTCTACAACCATATTTTCCTCTATAATAATAATTACATGTAGGATCATAAGCAAATTCAACAATATAGCTATCACAAAACATATTCTTAACACGATCCACATGTATGCAAAGTTGACACTCTTCCAAAATAGTGGGATTAACACTAACTAAAGTCATGACCTCTCCAAACCCACTTTCGATATTATTGCAAACATTATTATCAATCTCATATTCATCATGGGGATTAAATAAAGTTTCAAGATCATAAGAAGAATCACCCCAATCATGATCATTGCAACAAATAGTAGTCATAGCAAAACTAGCATCCCCAAGCTTAGGGTTTTGCATATTATTAGCACAATTTACATCAATTGAATTTATAATAAAATAATTGCAATCATGCTTTTTATTCAAAGATATATCGTGAATCGCTTCACAAAGTAATTCACCACACTTTTCAGATTAACGAACTTGAAGCAAAACCTCATAAAGATAATCTAGTGCGCTCAACTCACTAGCAATAGGTTCATCATAATTGGATCTCTTAAAGAGATTAGCAAGTGGATGAGGATCCATAAACTTTTAGCAAGCGAAGATGTAAGCAAAAAAGAAGGTACATGGTAACACAAGATCGAACGGAAGAAGGGCGAAAGAAAAGGGCAAGGGTGAAGTGGGGGAGAGGAAAACAAGAGGCGGATGGCAAATAATGTAATGCGAGGGATAAGAGTTTGTGATGGGTACTTGGTATGTCTTGACTTGAGCGTAGATCTCCCCAGCAACGGCTCCAGAAATCCTTCTTGCTACCTCTTGAGCATGCGTTGGTTTTCCCTTGAAGAGGAAAGCGTGATGCAGCAAAGTAGCGTAAGTATTTCCCTCAGTTTTTGAGAACCAAGGTATCAATCCAGTAGGAGACTACACGCAAATCGCCTAGTACCTGCACAAACAAATAAGAACCTTGCAACCAACGCGATAAAGGGTTTGTCAATCCCTTCACGGCCACTTGCAAAAGTGAGATCTGATAAAGATAATAAGATAAATATTTTTGGTATTTTTGTGTAATAGATTGGAAAATAAAGATTGCAAAATAAATAGTAAACTAGAATTGTAGATTGGAAACTTATATGATGTAAGGTAGACCTGGGGGACATAGGTTTCACTAGTGGCTTCTCTCAAGATAGCATGTATTATGGTGGGTGAACAAATTACTGCCGAGCAATTGATAGAAAAGTGCATAACTATGATGATATCCAGGCAATGATCATGAATATAAGCATCACGTCCGTGACAAGTAGACCGAAACGATTCTGCATCTACTACTATTACTCCACACATCGACCGCTATCCAGCATGCATCTAGAGTATTAAGTTCATAAGAACGGAGTAATGCATTAGGCAAGATGACATAATGTAGAGGGATAAACTCAAGCAATATGATATAAACCCCATCTTTTTATCCTCGATGGCAACTATACAATACATGCCTTGCTGCCCCTGCTATCACTGGGAAAGGACATCGCAAGATTGAACCCAAAGCTAAGCACTTCTTCCATTACAAGAAAGATCAATCTAGTAGGCCAAACTAAACCGATAATTTGAAGAGACTTGCAAAGATATCAAATCATGCATATAAGAATTCAGAGAAGAATCAAATAATATTCATAGATAATCAAGTTCATAAACCCACAATTCATCGGATCTCAGCAAACACACCGCAAAAAGAGTTACATCGAATAGATCTCCAAGAAGATCAAGGAGAACTTTGTATTGAGATTCAAAGAGAGAGACGAAGCCATCTAGCTAATAACTATGGACCCGAAGGTCTGTGGTAAACTACTCACACATCATCGCAGAGGCTATGGTGTTGATGTAGAAGCCCTCCATGATCGAATCCCCCTCCGGTAGATCGTTGGAAAAGGACCCAAGATGGGATCTCACGGGTATAGAAGGTTGCGGTGGTGGAAAAGGTGTTTCGTGGCTCTCCCCGAAGGTTTAAGGGTATGAGAGTATATATAGGTGAAAGAAGTAGGTCGGTGGAGCTGCGAGGGGCCCACGAGGGTGGGGGCGCGCCCTCCTACCTCGTGGCTTCCTCGCTACTTCCTTGACGTCCACTCCAAGTTTCTTGGATTGAGTTTTTTCCAAAAACGATCCTCGCCAAGGTTTCATTCCGTTTGGATTCCGTTTGATATTCCTTTTCTGCGAAACACTAAAATAGGCAAAAACAACAATTTGCACTGGGATTTCGGTTAATAGGTTAGTCTAAAAAATAATATAAAAAGGTATATTAAAGCCCATTAAACATCCAAAAAAGATAATATAATAGCATGGAACAATCAAAAATTATAGATACGTTGGAGACGTATCAGCAGATTTTAACAACTTAGCACAAGTCAAGCAATCAACCTACACATGCAAGTCTATGAGTATAGCAGCGGAATGTAGAACATTGCACATGAAGGTAAAGGGAGGAGTTTGGAGGGAGCAAACTCAATGTAGACACGGAGATTTTTGGCGTGGTTCCGATAGGTGGTGCTATCGTACATCCATGTTGGTGGAGACTTCAACCCACGAAGGGTAACGGTTGCGCGAGTTCATGGAGGGCTCCACCCATGAAGGGTCCACGAAGAAGCAACCTTGTCTATCCCACCATGGCCATCGCACACGAAGGACTTGCCTCACTAGGGTAGATCTTCACGAAGTAGGTGATCTCCTTGCTCGTACAAACTCCTTGGTTCAACTCCACAATCTCGACGGAGGCTCCCAAGTGACACCTAAACAATCTAGGAGACACCACTCTCCAAAAGGTAATAGACGGTGTGTTGATGATGAACTCCTTGCTCTTGTGCTTCAAATGATAGTCTCCCCAACACTCAACTCTCTCTCACTGATTTGGATTTGGGGTAAAGAAGATTTGAGTGGAAAGCAACTTGGATAAGGCTAGAGATCAAGATTCATATGGTTGGAATGGAATATCTTGGTCTCAACACATGAGTAGGTGGTTCTCTCTCAGAAAATGAATGTTGGAAGTGTAGGCATGTTCTGATGGCTCTCTCCATGAATGAAGAGTGGGTTGAGGGGTATATATAGCCTCCACACAAAATCTAACCGTTACACACAAATCACCAAACTCGGTGGGACCGAATAATGAAACTCGGTCAGACCGATTTTGTTCAAAATGTGAACGTTAGGATTTCCGGTGGGACTGACATGTCAACTCTGTGGGACCGATTTCATTAGGGTTAGGGCATAACGTAATCTCGGTGAGACTGATTACACAAACTTCGGTGGGACCAATTTTGGTAATAAGATAACGAGAGAGTTGGTCAGGCAAACTCGGTGGGACTGATTCACTCATCTCGGTGAGACCGAAACGTTACGAAGGGGAAATAGAGAGTTTGCATTGCGAACTCGGTGGGACCAATCACTCATCTCGGTTGGAGCAAAACGTTATGAAGGGAAATAGAGAGTTTGCAATCCCATCTCGGTGAGACCGAGATCCCTATCGGTGAGACAGAAGTGACTAGGGTTTGTGGCAGTGGCTATGCCAAATGAACTCGGTGGCGCCTAGAAAGTTTCGGTGGGGTCGAGTTTCACTTTTGGTTTGGGACATATGTGGATATGATAAAGTAGTTGAGAGTTTTTGGAGCATATCACTAAGCATTTTGAGCAAGCAACCCATTAAGCAACATCTCATCCCCTTTTAATAGTATTGGCTTTTCCTATGGACTCAATGTGATCTTGGATCACTAAAAGTAAAATGTAGAGTCTTGACCTTTAGAGCTTGAGCCAATCTTTTGTCCTTAGCATTTTGAGGGGTCCACATTTCTAATCCATGCCATGCCAATCATTGAGCTTTCCTGAAATATTTATCTTGAGATATCATTAGCTCAATGCGCTATATGTTGTTAAGAATTACCAAAACCACCCAGGGATAGTTGCACTTTCAAATTTCTATAGGAAAATTTTCTGTAGAGCCCTATGCTTTATAGGAATGGAATCATATTCCTATGGAGGAATTCTTCCTATCTTCCACATTTCATAGAAAAATAAACATTAGCCTAGACTCAATGTAAAAAAATCCTCTAATGTGAATCAAAGGGCATCTCCTTTCCTATTCCTACTCATAGGATTTAAGATACATGTCATCTCATTTCCTATGACTTTCCTATTGCTACGATTTTCCTACCCTATGAACCAAATGAGGCCTGAATGTATCTGTGAACCAACTCTTTGAGTTTCATGCGAATTAATGTGTAATTGTGGACTATTGTCTGATCGATCGCTAAGCCTGCAATTTTAGGAGCTTGTGCTATTGGCCGGTCGATGCGGATCAGACCTATAAGCGTACCACGAGCTCATCAGCCCCAACGTTTCTCTTCGGTGAGTGTTTTGCAAGTACTATATCTCGCAGAGTAGCTAGCCTGCTAACACCAAGAATCATCAAACAAGCCTTGTTGATATGATAAATAGTTCAAACTTACATCTAAGCATGCCATACATTACATCAAAAGCTGGTGATGATACATCTCTTTCCATAACTCGGAGAGGGTTCGCATGATTCACTATCAAACAAAAGTAGCAAGTACCGCCCACACAAGGCAGTGCACTAGCCCTAAGATGGTTTGATAACACGCATCGTTCTGGTAATTAAACACAATGAAAACTACCTTGAAGAATTGCGCGACCAACTATTTCTTGTCATCGATCTCTCGGGCAATGACCACAGCACGGACAGCGGCATGGGAATCGATCTCTGGGGCGATGTCCACAGGACAGACCGCGACATCAGAATCAATCTCTGGGGCAATGTCCACAGGACGGACAGCGGCATCGGAATCGATCTCCGGGGCAATCTCCACAGGACGGACCGCGACATCGAAAACGATCTCTGGGGCGTTGTCCAAAGGACGGACCGCGACATCGGAATAATCAAGGACGTCCACCGGCACCTGCACAACCCTAACATATTAACAAGCACATTGCAAATAAACAAAAACCATAACTATGGTAAGCCCTTGTTTTTTACCTTGTGCAGCTCACCGGGGGATCCCTTACCTCCGGGGGCCATCGCATTGCCAGGGAAATAATATTTCTCAATGGCGATTATCTCCTCAAATTCGGCATTGAGCCTCTCATAGGTGGCCATTAGAGTTTCTGGGGTAGGTACGGTGGGGCCCTTGTTGTTCTTCCAGCTTTCTTTGAGGAGTTTGTCCGCCAACATCGTCAACTCTTTGGCCAGTGCTTGTTTCTTGGAGTTCTTCGTCTCCATGGGTTGGCCTGCCAACATGGCCAACTCGTTGGTCGGTGCTCGCTTCCTGGAGATCTCTGTCTCAAGTGGCTTATCCGCCGGCAACTCTTTGCGTAGTGCTCCAGGATCCATCAATAAACTGCCAAACAAAAACCAATCGAAAGGAAACCACAATCGCAATGAAAACGGGAAAAGAATAGGCTGTGAGAAATGGTCGGTGCTTCGCAAAAAGAAATTTCTTGGAATGAAAATATAGTAGCATCACTGATTCGCCCGCCTTTCCTTTGTCAGTACAAAAGAAAAATGGCAGAAGTGAGTAGCTTGGAGTGAGGTTTTCTTCAAGAAAGGGGAGAAAGGGCTTGAACGAGCGTTCCAGTGAAATGATGGTTGCTTTGTCCAGTCCAACTTCAAGGCCACTTTACCACTACTAGTAAATGTGTGCGTTTTGTGATATGATGGGTCATGACGGACACACCGGGGTGCCCGGTGAGTCTTGACTGTAGCACCTCGCTGTGATTTGGTGGATGGCACGCGGGCCCGGATGCTTTGATGTCTCGATAGTAGTAGTTTGGACGACAGACAAGGAGCTCCGTCCTGGTCTATTGGTCCCTATGATAATCTGTGCCAAATTTTTACTATAAATTTAACTAACCAAATGTTCATGCATGTCACAAAAAATTACATCATTCAAAACTATGTTCAAATACGAATCAAAGGATATAATTTTTGCTAACATGCACTAACATTTTGTCAGTTAAATCTTTGGTCAAAATTTAGCACAACTTATAAAGGGGCCGAATAAATATTGTACTCTCACATTTTGTTTTGAGGGTACTCCCACATAGAAAATATAAATAATAACGCATGTTGGGGCAGCCCATGTTTCTGATAATTTTAGCCGTGGGCTTGTTCACAAATTCTACGAGGCGGTGGTTGTTTAATTAATGGAGGGTCTAGTACCTGACTTGAACGATACAAAGTGCGACCTAGCACACCATAACACCACTTGGAATAAGCGGGAAGCTATCTAAAAAAATCAACAGCTCAAAAAAAATGGCGACCTGGCACGTACACAATTTTAAACGATTGTTTTGATGGAGTGAAAAAAGAAAACTACCCCACTATACATATATATAGGCCGGAGCCTCTGCGCTTGCTTGCTAGGGTTGGTCTATTCACACACTCTCATCCTCTCCAAATCTTAACAAGATAGCGGTGGTAACACTGTCTTTCTATCCTCACCGCTAGTTACAGATCCGGACGTATCCCCCTCCGCCGGTGAAGGGGAGGAGGGGCAGCGTTCAGTCCGTCGTCGACAGCAAGGGAGGAGACCCACTGCCGGCCGCACCGTTATCTCTGGCCGAGCGCCGGCACGGGAGGTCCTCCGATCCCTTAGTCGTTGCCCTAGTGTGGGCGGATCCGGCCTCCCGCCAACTGATACGTCTCCAACGTATCTATAATTTCTGATTGTTCCATGCTATTATATTATTTGTTTTGGATGTTTAATGGGCTTTAATATACCTTTTTATATTATTTTTGGGACTAACCTACTAACCAAAGGCCTAGTGCAAATTGTTGTTTTTTTGCCTATTTCAGTGTTTCATAGAAAAGGAATATCAAACAGAATGAAACCTTCGGGAGAGTTATTTTTGGAATAAATGTGATCCAGGAGACTTGGAGTGGACGCAAGAAAGAAGCGAGGAGGCCATAAGGCAGGACGGCGTGCCGCCCACCCTCGTGGGCCCCTCGCAACTCCACCGACATACTTCTTCCTCCTATATATACACATATACTCTGAAAACATCCAGGAGCACCACGAAACCTTATTTCCACCGCAGTAACCTTATGTACCCGTGAGATCCCATCTTGGGGCCTTTTCCGGCGCTCCGCCGGAGGGGGAATCGATCACGGAGGGCTTCTACATCAACACCATAGCCTCCGCGATGATGTGTGAGTAGTTTACCACATACCTTCGAGTCCATAGTTATTAGCTAGATGGCTTCTTCTCTCTCTTTGGATCTCAATACAAAGTTCTCGGTTCTCCTGGAGATCTATTCGATGTAATTCTTTTTGCGGTGTGTTTGTCGAGATCCGATGAATTGTGGGTTTATGATCAAGATTATCTATGAACAATATTTGATTCTTCTCTGAATTCTTTTATGTATGATTTAATATCTTTGCAAGTCTCTTCGAATTATCAGTTTGGTTTTGGCCTACTAGATTGATCTTTCTTGCAATGGGAGAAGTGCTTAGGTTTGGGTTCAATCTTGCGGTGTCCTTTCCCAGTAACAGCAGGGGCAGCAAGGCACATATTGTATTGTTGCCATCGAGGATAAAAAGATGGGGTTTATATCATATTGCTTGAGTTTATCACTCTACATCATGTCATCTTGCCTAATGCGTTACTCTGTTCTTATGAACTTAATACTCTAGATGCATGTTGGATAGCGGTGGATGTGTGGAGTAATAGTAGTAGATGCAGAATCATTTCGGTCTACTTGTCGCGAACGTGATGCCTATATACATGATCATGCCTAGATATTCTCATAACTATGCGCTTTTCTATCAATTGCTCGACAGTAATTTGTTCACCCACCGTAGAATTTGCTATCTTGAGAGAAGCCACTAGTGAAACCTATGGCCCCCGGGTCTATCTTCCATCATATTATTTTCCTATCTACTTGCTATTTCTATCCTTGTTTATTTTCCAATCTTTATTTTCCAATCTATACAACAAAAATATCAAAAATATTTATCTTACTATCTCTATCAGATCTCACTTTCGTAAGTGACCGTGAAGGGATTGACAACCCCTTTATCGCGTTGGTTGCGAGGTTCTTGTTTGTTTGTGCAGGTACGAGGGACTTGCGTGTAATCTCCTACTGGATTGATACCTTGGTTCTCAAAAACTGAGGGAAATACTTACGCTACTTTGCTGCATCACCCTTTCCTCTTCAAGGGAAAACCAACACATGCTCAAGAGGTAGCAAGAAGGATTTCTGGCGCCATTGCCGGGGAGGTTGCACCAAGTCAAGTCAAGATTCGATCTCCCGCCAACATGCGATTTCTGGTGCCGTTGCCGGGGAGATCTATGCACAAGTCAAGATATACCAAGTACCCATCACAAACTCTTCTCCCTCGCATTACATTATTTGCCATTTGCCTCTCGTTTTCCTCTCCCCCACTTCACCCTTGTCGTTTTATTCGCCCTCTTTTCCGTTCGCCCTTTTTCTTGCTTCTCGTGTCTCAGTGTGTTAGATCATTGGTTTTGCTATCATGGCTAGTCCTTCTATCATTGTTTGTACTCCCGATCATGAAGTTCTCAATTTTAAACAAAGGGAGGGAGAAAATTTAAAAGATGCTTGGTATAGAATTTGCAATGCTCAGAATAGATCCACTAGGCAGCAATCCACTTCCGTTCTTCTTCGCAATTTTTATGTAGGCATCACCCCTTGGAAAAAGATATATTCTTGATACCATTACCGGAGGGAATTTTTTGGGTAGCCATACTTTTGATTCTTATAATGCTATGATAGATTTGTTTGGGCCACCACCCCTCTTGGTTAATGGAACTATTTTATGATGTAGGGTGGAACCCTATGTGGCCGATCTTTCACGAAAGGAGCGGATCCCGTGATGAACACGAAGAACACGAGGGGGAAAACGAGGGGAATCACAAGGGGAAATACGAGAGAAACACTAAAACCAACAAGAATGATCACACATGTGCTAGATCCTCGAAACACAAGAGGAGATACAATATCCAAAGTCAACAAGGGACGATACAAATGGTAACCGGTCTTCTCCATGAGGAGGTCTTGAATCTACGAGGGGATCTTCCCGTAAAGGGGTCTTGAATCCAAGTTGGATCTTCTCCGAAGAGGGGCCGCTGTCTCTCTCAAGGAGTAGATCTGATATGGATGAGCGAAGCTCTATCGCACAAATGTGCTAGCACAATGCTAACCCTCAAATGGTGGAGGTGGAGGAGTATATATAGTCTAGGGCCACGAAGGGGTAAGTGAGGGCGAAGGGATACATGGGCTCGGCCCGATACACTGTGCACAGACAGGCGTCGGACATCCGACGGGTACCGGACGTCTGGCATTTTGGCTCGGGAAAGCCATCGTCGGATTTCCAGACATTGTCGGTCGTCCGGTGGCTGATGGTCATCGGACGTCCGGCCTTGGTCGGTCATCCGGCCGCTGTAGCTTTCGTCGGCCGGTCCATCTGGCTGGTGGAGACTCCAGGCGTCGGACGTCCGGTGACTGTCGGACTCCCGGGAACTGATGCTTCCTGGCAACTCTTCCTCTTGTTTCGTGTGCTTGGTTTCCTCACCGTCTTTTCCATGGTCTTCCTCTTTGTTCTTGGTCATGCATAGCACATATATTTGAGGTAGTAGCCATGTCTCATATGTGGAAAGTGATGGTTCGAAGAGGAGCGAGTTCACCTTGTGTCCAATGGTGTATAGTCACGGTCTCATCGTATGTATCCTTGGGGCTTGGAGAGTAGTCAGAGTGTACATGGGGATGAATGTGGGATGCTCCGCATCATCTCCCCCCCCCCCTGGGAAAGATCCGACCTCGGGTCGTGATCCTCATCACCATGGAAACGGTTGTCATGGACGGAGTTGAAGGCATGGTGCAATCCAAGTGCTCCAAGGTGTCTCCGGTATGTGGTACATGCAAAATGAGCAAACACGAAGTACACTTGGAAATAGAATGGTTAGCGCACACAAAGTGTCCATCAAGTAAGCATGTGTCCGTGCGACAATATTGATCATGACAAGGTGCATGAAGCTTATCCAAAAGATATGGAAATGTATGCACAACATTCATGGGAGCGAAAGCAAGAATATGATCAATGCAACCATGGTGCAAAATGATGTCATAGTGAGACGGTTTATCAATAGCATGAATATGGTAATGGATGCTAAATGTGATGTGATCATGCAATTGATGGTAGGCAATAAGATCATGATGTATGAATGTGCCATCAAGAAAGATCACAACAAATTTGCTAAGGAAATTGATAACCCACAAGTATAGGGGATCAATTGTAGCCTCTTTCGATAAGTAAGAGTGTCGAACCCAACGAGGAGCTAAAGGTAGAACAAATATTCCCTCAAGTTCTATCGACCACCGATACAACTCTACGCACACTTGACGTTCGCTTTACCTAGAACAAGTATGAAACTAGAAGTACTTTGTAGGTGTTGTTGGATAGGTTTGCAAGATAATAAAGAGCATGTAAATAAAAAGTAGGGGTTGTTTAGATGAAGGAATAACTAAGTTAGTTTTATTAAAGTAGTTTTTGTTACGAGAAAGTTATTTGTCCCTAGGCAATCGATAACTAGACCGGTAATCACTATTGCAATTTTATTTGAGGGAGAGGCATAAGCTAAGATACTTTATCTACTTGCATCATATGCACTTATGATTGGAACTCTAGCGAGCATCCGCAACTAGTAAAGATCACTAAGGTAAAACCCAACCATAGCATTAAAGCATCAAGTCCTCTTTATCCCATACGCAACAACCCCCTTACTCAGGTTTGTGTTTCAGTCACTCACACAACCCACTATAAGCGAATCATGAACGTTTTGCAACACCCTACAGCAGGAATCTCTCACGCTTGCGCGACACGGAGAGCACCATAGGACAGCACCAATAGTAAAACATGCAACTCAAACCAATCTTGATCATCAAATAGCCCATCAGACAAAACGGATCTACTCAAACATCATAGGATAGCCATACATCATTGGGAAATAATATATAGTGTTGAGCACCATATTTAATTAGATATTACAGCGGGTAAGAGAGAGGTTACACCGCTGCATAGAGGGGGAAGAGTTGGTGATGATGGCGGTGAAGTTGTTGGTGAAGATTGCGGTGATGATGGTGGCCCCCGGTGGCACTCCGGTGCCACCGGAAGCGAGGGGGAGAGAGCCCCCCTCCTTCTTATTCTTCCTTGACCTCCTCCCTAGATGGGACAAGGGTTTCCCCTCAGGTCCATGGCCTCCATGGCGTGGGAGAGGCGAGATCCCCTCCGAGATTGGATATGTCTCTCTGTCTCTCTCTGTTTCTGCGTTCTCGGATTCTACCCTTTCACCGTTTCTTATATTCTCGAAGATCCGTAACTCCGATTGGGCTGAAATTTTGACACGATCTCTATCCGGAAATTAGATTTCTTGAGGCGAAAGAAGGGCTGCAACCGCCTTACAGGGTGGCCACGAGGGTCAGGGGCGCGCCTGCCCCCTGGGGCGCCCCCCCACCTCGTGGGCACCTCGAGCATCGTCTCGCGTTGATTTCACTTCCCAAAAATCACATATATTCCAAAAAAATATCCATCCGTTTTTATCCCGTTTGGACTCCGTTTGATATGGATTTTCTGCGAAACAAAAACATGCAACAAACAGGAACTGACACTGGGCACTAGATCAATATGTTAGTCCCAAAAATAGTATAAAAAGTTGCCAAAAGTATATGAAAGTTGTAGAATATTGGCATGGAACAATCAAAAATTATAGATATGACAGAGACGTATCAGCATCCCCAAGCTTAGTTCCTGCTCGCCCTCGAGTAGGTAAATGATAAAAAGATAAATTTTGATGTGGAATGCTACCTAGCATAATCTTGATCACATATCTAATCATGGCATGAATATTGAGATACGAGTGATTCAAAGCAATAGTCTATCATTTGACATAAAAACAATAATACTTCAAGCCTACTAATAAAGCAATCATGCCTTTTCCAAATAACATGGCTAAAGAAAGTTATCCCTACAAAATCATATAGTCTGGCTATGCTCCATCTTCTTCACACAAAATATTCACATCATGCACAACCCCGATGACAAGCCAAGCAATTGTTTCGTACTTTTGACGTTCTCAAACCTTTTCAAATTTCACTCAATACATGAGAGTGAGCCATGGACATAGCACTATAGGTGGAATAGAATATGATGGTGGAGGTTGTGTGGGGAAGACAAAAAAGGAGAAAGTCTCACATCGACGCGGCTAATCAACGGGCTATGGAGATGCCCATACATTGATGTCAATGTGAGGAGTAGGGATTGCCATGCAACGGATGCACTAGATCTATAAGTATATGAAAGCTCAAACTGAAACTAAGTGGGTGTGCATCCAACTTGCTTGCTCATGAAGACCTAGGGCATTTGAGGAAGCCCATCGTTGGAATATACAAGCCAAGTTCTATAATGAAAATTCCCACTAGTATATGAAAGTGATAACTCAAGAGACTCTCTATATGAAGAACATGGTGCTACTCTGAAGCACAAGTGTGGAAAAATAATAGTAACATTGCCCCTTCTCTCTTTTTCTCTCATTTTTCTTTTCTTTTCTTTTCTTTTCTTTTCTTTTTTTGGGCCTTCCCTCTTTTTGGCCTTTCTCTTTTTTTAGTTTTTTATTTTTTTGTTTTTTCGTTCGGAGTCTCATCCCGACTTCTGGGGGAATCATGGTCTCCATCATCCTTTCCTCACTGGGGAAATTCTCTAATAATGATGATCATCACACTTTTATTTACTTACAACTCAATATTACAACTCGATATCTAGAACAAATATATGACTCTATATGAATGCCTCCGGCGGTGTACCGGGATGTGCAATGATCTAGCATAGCAATGACATCAAAAAACGGACAAGCCATGAAAACATCATGCTAGCTATCTTACGATCATGCAAAGCAATATGACAATGAATGCTCAAGTCATGTATATGATGATGATGGAAGTTGCATGGCAATATATCTCGGAATGGCTATGGAAATGCTATGATAGGTAGGTATGGTGGCTGTTTTGAGGAAGATATAAGGAGGGTTATGTGTGATAGAGCGTATCGTATCACGGGGTTTGGATGCACCGGCAAAGTTTGCACCAACTCTCGAGGTGAGAAAGGCAATGCACGGTACCGAAGAGGCTAGCAATGATGGAAGGGTGAGAGTGCGTATAATCCATGGACTCAACATTAGTCATAAAGAACTCACATACTTATTGCAAAAATCTATTAGTCATCGAAACAAAGTACTACGCGCATGCTCCTAGGGGGGTAGATTGGTAGGAAAAGACCATCGCTCGTCCCCGACCGCCACTCATAAGGAAGACAATCAATAAATACCTCATGCTCCAACTTCGTTACATAACGGTTCACCATGCGTGCATGCTACGGGAATCACAAACCTCAACACAAGTATTTCTACTAATCCACAACTACCCACTAGCATGACTCTAATACCACCATCTTTATATCGCAAAAGTATTGCAAGGAATCAAACACATCATATTCAGTGATCTACAAGTTTTATGTAGGGTTTTATGACTAACCATGTGAATGACCAATTCCTGTCATCTCTCTAAATAGATATAAGTGAAGCAAGAGAGTTTAATTCTTTCTACAAAAGATATTCCCACACTCTAACAAATATAAGTGAAGCAAAAGAGCATTCTACAAATGGCGGTTTTCTATGTAAAGAGAAACAGGCAATCCAAACTTCAAATGATATAAGTGAAGCACATGAAGCATTCTATAAAGCCATGCTCAAAAGATATAAGTGAAGTGCATAGAGAATTCTATAAATCAACCAATGACTACCTCATACCAGCATGGTGCATAAAATAAAAATTAAAACTAAATGAAAAAGACGCTTCAAGATTGCACATATCGCATGAACGAAACGAATCCGAAAACATACCGGTACTTGTTGAAGAAAGAGGGGATGCCTTCCGGGGCATCCCCAAGCTTAGACGCTTGAGTCTCCTTGAATATTTACTTGGGGTGCCTCGGGCATCCCCAAGCTTGAGCTCTTGGCCTCTCTTCCTTCTTCTCACATCGAGACCTTCTCGATCATCGAACACTTCATCCACACAAAACTTCAACAGAAAACTCGGTAAGATCCGTTAGTATAATAAAGCAAATCACTACTCTAAGTACTGTTGCAAACCAATTCATATTTTGTTTTTGCATTGTGTCTACTGTAATATAACTTTTCCATGGCTTAATCCACTGATATAAATCATTAGTTTCATCAAAACAAGCAAACTATACATCAAAAACAGAATCTGTCTAAAGAAGAACAGTCTGTAATAATCTGAACATTCACCGTACTTATGATACTTGAAAAATTCTGCCAAAATTAGGAAAAATAAACAATTTGTATAGAAATACAGTGCAAGAAGAATCAGAACCATATGACGTCCCAGCTAAAAATGTAAACTCGCGCACTACAGCCAAAGTTTCGGTCCTGCACCGTACAAACCATCAAGCAAATGTAAACATCCTAAAGGCAAACATTGGCACATTATTTTTATAAACAATGGAATTGTACAAGGGGGTTATTATTTTTGTTGAAAAGTTTCTGTAATCAAGATTCACAAAGTTGCCGTGAGCATGAACAAAGTTCAAGGAGCTCTCCCACTTCAACAATGCTTGTCTTTCTCACTTTCACTTTTCTTTTTGAAAAAAATTTGGGTTCCCCTCTTTATTTTTGTTGTTTTTAAACTATATGAAAGCACTCAACAGAAATAAATGACTCTCTAAAAACTTCCGGGTTGTCTCCCTGGCAGCGCTTTCTTTAAAGCCATTAAGCTAGGCATATAGTGCTCAAGTAGTGAATCCACCCGGATCCCAAGGTATATCAAAGCCAATTTTAATTAGCAATGATTTGGCATTTAGTAGTGAGCACAAAGTAACATAAATCAAGCAATGCCAAAGTCTAACTCTCTTCCTATGCATCGGCATGTCATAAAAGAACAATTCATGCATACACAGTAAAGGGCAATGCATAGTATAAACAATTTCTTGCAGTTTTACCATGTTGGAAACATAGAGAGGTGGAGATATAGTTCCTCTCTCATAATAATTGCAAGTAGGAGCAGCAAGCACATGCATATTATATTCATCAAAATCATCATGTGCAACGGTAAAGGGCAACCCATCAATATAATCCTTAATAAGGGCAAACTTCCCTGATATAGTGTAGTCGGGAGAATTCAAAAAGATAATAGGACTATCATGTGTGGGTGCAATAGCAACAATTTCATGTTTAACATAAGGAACTATAGCAAGTTCATCTCCATAAGCATAATTCATATTGGCATCTTGGCCACAAGCATAGCAAGCATCATCAAAAAGGGATATTTCAAGAGAATCAATGGGATCATAACAATCATCATAGCAATCATCCTTCTGTAAGCATGAAGGGAAATTAAACAATGTATGAGTTGAAGAGTTACTCTCATTAGAAGGTGGGCATGGGTAGCTAATCCGCTCTTCCTCCTTTTGTTCTTCGCTCTCCTCCTCATCTTTTTCATCCAATGAGCTCACAGTTTCATCAATTTCTTCTTCCATAGACTCCTGCAAAATATTAGTCTCTTCTTGGACAGCGGGGTAGTCCTCAATATATGGTTCAACATAGGCATTAGAAGCATAATTATCATAGCAATATTTAAGTATGTCAAAATTTTCAGATTTGTAAAGATTAGCATCATACATTTCAATCAAAGAAGCAATTTCATAAGCACCCTTAAAAGCAACAAATTCTTCAATTTTTTGAACATCGTAGTAACTATAAACACCCTTAGCATACGAAGATACGATTTCATTATCACTAAACTCACATTGATAGGGAAGGTGTTTCTTAGGGTTTTCAGAACAACAAGTAATATCATATATTTCGCATAAATTCCAAGCATAGCATTGCAAACGATGAATTTGACCCAGTAAAATTTTCCCTTTTTCAGATATTCGGTGTCGCACATAACAAGCATGCTCATCTAAAGATTTGCCCTCAACTAAGCTAGTTGGGGTTTCAGCACGAGCACATAGGGATTGAAGATAATCCAAGTAATAAGCTTCAGCAGTGTGATAGATTTTTGAGTGGTTCTTCAACCATTGGTTTAGTAGGTACAACTATTTTTTGGTATTTTGCGTTTCCTACCCATAACTAAAGATAGAAAAAAACTAAGAATAGCAAATAAAAATTACTTAGTGATAAAGCAAACAAGCACACACGAGAATATTCACCCCACGCTATTGCTCCCCGGCAACGGCGCCAGAAAAAGATCTTGATAACCCACAAGTATAGGGGATCAATTGTAGCCTCTTTTGATAAGTAACAGTGTCGAACCCAACGAGGAGCTAAAGGTAGAACAAATATTCCCTCAAGTTCTATCGACCACCGATACAACTCTACGCACACTTGACGTTCGCTTTACCTAGAACAAGTATGAAACTAGAAGTACTTTGTAGGTGTTGTTGGATACGTTTGCAAAATAATAAAGAGCGCGTAAATAAAAAGTGGGGGCTGTTTAGATGAAGGAATAACTAAGTTAGTTTTAGTAAAGTGGTTTTTGTTACGAGAAAGTTATTTATCCCTAGGCAATCGATAACTAGACCGGTAATCACTATTGCAATTTAATTTGAGGGAGAGGCATAAGCTAACATACTTTCTCTACTTGGATCATATGCACTTATGATTGGAACTCTAGCAAGCATCCGCAACTACTAAAGATCATTAAGGTAAAACCCAACCATAGCATTAAAGCATCAAGTCCTCTTTCTCCCATATGCAACAACCCCCTTACTCGGGTTTGTGTTTCAGTCACTCACGCAACCCACTCTAAGCGAATCATGAACGTATTGCAACACCCTACAGCGGGGATCCCTCACGCTTGCGCGACACGGAGAGCACCATAGGACAGCACCAATAATAAAACATGCAACTCAAACCAATCTTGATCATCAAATAGCCCATCGGACAAAAGGATCTACTGAAACATCATAGGATAGCCATACATCATTGGGAAATAATATATAGCGTTGAGCACCATGTTTAAGTAGAGATTACTGCGGGTAAGAGAGGGGTTACACCGCTGCATAGAGGGGGAAGAGTTGGTGATGATGGCGGTGAAATTGTTGGTGAAGATTGCGATGATGATGGTGGCCCCCGGTGGCACTCCGGTGCCACCGGAAGCGAGGGGGAGATAGCCCCCCTCCTTCTTCTTCTTCCTTGACCTCCTCCCTAGATGGGAGAAGGGTTTCCCCTCAGGTCCATGGCCTCCATGGCGTGGGAGGGGCGAGAGACCCTCCGAGATTGGATCTGTCTCTCTGTCTCTCTCTGTTTCTGCGTTCTCAGATTCTACCCTTTCACCGTTTTTTATATTCCCGGAGATCCGTAACTCTGATTGGGCTGAAATTTTGACACGATCTCTATCCAGAAATTAGCTTTCTTGGGCGAAAGAAGGGCTGCAACCGCCTTACGGGATGGCCACGAGGGTCAGGGGCGCGCCTACCCCCCTGGGGCGCGCCCCCCGCCTCGTGGGGCCCTCGAGCATCGTCTCGCGTTGATTTTACTTCCCAAAAATCACATATATTCCAAAAAAAATCTCCATGCGTTCTTATCCCGTTTGGACTCCATTTGATATGGATTTTCTGCGAAACAAAAAACATGCAACAAATAGGAACTGGCACTGGGCACTGGATCAATATGTTTGTCCCAAAAATAGTATAAAAAGTTGCCAAAAGTATATGAAAGTTGTAGAATATTGGCATGGAACAATAAAAAATTATAGATACGACGGAGACGTATCAGAAATGCACAAGCTCATATATCATGGATGACATAGGAATACAAGATGCAACAAGGCAATCATAATGTGAGTCAATCCATGCATAAGATTCAAATTTGTCATGTGTATGATATGTCCATCGAGCATGACATGTGTGAGCACAATCAACAAATATGGAGGTGTTGGTGTACCAATGCTCGATGTCGTGGCATGAGTGGCGGTTCGAAGGTACATCCAATAAGTTCGAGCGCTCCTCAATGTGAAGGTCCATAGAGCCAATCTCCCATGTCGCTCCTTCGTTCGCGAGATGTATCATGTAGACAACAAGAAGGAGACAACAATGAAAGAGTGACCCATCCAATATGCATATTTGAGGATGGCTCAAAGGGAAAGAGTTCACCTTTAGGAGATTGTCGCAAATGTTGGTGTTGCACATCTTGTATGCCTTCACATGACCAAATTGTGTCATGCTGGTATCGCCTTGTGAATCCTTCAGCATGAAAGAACATGACAAACACTCGGAAACATAAATGAGGTTAGCGGAGATGCAAAACCTATCATTCGTGTGGTAAAATACACAACAAGTGTATGCATCATGCTCATCATAAAAAAGGACAAGGGAGCATTTCATAGTATGGCCGCATATGATGCGAGAACAAGCAAATACAATAGGCTCAAGTAAACAAGCATGCATCACAAGTAATATGTCCAAGTCTCCGAGATCAATAAGCATAGATGCAACAATTGAAGGCAAGCGACAATGAACAAGATGTATCATGTGAGAGGCATGAACATATATGTCATCAACCCAAGAAAGCAAGTAAGAGTGTAACATGGGTGATGCGACAAAGCGAGCAATCATATGAATCAAGGCAAGCAAGCTAGTAGTGCAAAGATGCAACGTACTAGAAGGAATCATGTCAAGTATGTCATGTGTGTAAATAGTGGTCATGAATAATGCACAAGACATATCACAAGCATGAAAGGAGGATATGAGCAAAATAGCATTAATAGCATGAGGCACATGATAAACATGGCAATAGCAACAAGGATCTCCACCAAGCATGCAAATACACATAGGAGTAGTAAAATGGTGAATCATGGGTATATGCAAGCTAGGGTCACAATTGCATGGCGAAGGCATAGAAACAAGCATAGCATGCAAAGTGAACACGGTAAAATGAGCATGAAGCGACAAGCGGTATATAGCCCATAGCCGTGTGAGAGCCAAGTGACAGAGATGCGCGTAGTCGTTGCGTGAAGAGAGCAGTGGGAAGGATAGTTCATGGGATCCCAAGTTAGCTTTGCTCTCAAGAGCTTGTTTCGTCAACTCATGGGATTGTGAGGTTGACGAGTGTTCATAAATACCTACACAAAACAAAGGCAAAGGAAAAATTGTGTGTGCGTGGTATATGTACACATCATCCATCATGATGCGCACGTGCTTGTGTTGGTTAGCACAAAATATCCAATGCTTAAATAAATGAGATGCATGATATAAAAACATGTCATCCATCATGATAGGTTTGTTGTTATGTATAGCATAATGGAGACTCAAATTGTGTAGTGCATCACACAAAATATGTAAAGCATTGTTATTCATGGAATGCATATGGTGCAAGCAATTATGAGAACCATGCAAAGTATGGAATGCATCAAAATCTCCGAATATGTATGAGGAAACTATGAGGGTCTTCTCATGAGAATTAATGAAAACATCACATGAAGAATATTGACAACATCCAAAACAATGCATAGTTGGAACATGGTGATCATGGCATGGCATAGTAGATGAATTGCGAAAATCATGTAAAGCATGGCAATATCATCACATGAAAAACAAAAGCCAATGACCATCATCTCGTCATCTATGCCATAAGTGCAAATCGAATTTATGTGAATGGGGCATGCATAGTCACTATGTTGAGATTGAAATGATGCGATATGGGATATCTCACTCATAGCATATGACAAGGTTAATGGATTGTCAAACATGATGTGACCAAAAGAATTTTCACATGATATCCTATGGAGCATAGCATCACAACTAGGCAAATCAACATGCTCATCATCATATGCATCATAAATAGGTAAGTCATGACATGAAGAAGTGGCACTAGCATGAATCATGGGAATAGGTGTGCCAACATCATGCAAGCAATCATTCGCAAAATAGTCCACTAGTGGGACAAGAGAAGCACCATCACCTATGTTACCTTTGGAGCATCGCTCATGTGTTGTAGGTGACACTACTAGGAAAATTCTTATACATAGAAATTTACCAGTAGCGTTTGTTTGTGTACCCAGCGCTACTGGTAAGCTACTGGTAATTACCAGTAGCGCTGGGTACAAAGCGCGCTACTGGTATGGCATAGCAGTATCGTTGGTTTCTTGTGCGCACGCTACTGCTAAGTGTGCCACACTACACCACCAGATCAAAAAATATTAATAACGCGGGTAGTAAATTCTATGCTACTACTAAGTGAATAGCTATTGCTCAGCGTGTCCACTGCCTCCACATGCCAAGCGACAAGATCAAAAAAAAACTCTTCTCACACAAATCTCACCCCCACCGTACCCCTGGCTCTCGGTCGACCTCCTCTCCCCCACGATCTCGTCGCCGCCGCCACCACCCACGCCGGCCGGTTCCGGCAATCTCCAGCTGCATGCAACATGCCCCCAAGTTCCGCCCCGCCCTCCCCTTCGTCCAGATCCATGCCTCAAGGTCTGCACCCTTGCCCGCGGCTAGGGATTCGGGCGCCCCCCTGTTCTTGCCGCCGAGTGCCCGGGTCGGCCCGCTGGCCAATGAGCAGCACCCCGCACCTGCGCGTGCCCAGGCAGACGAGCAGTACGGGGATTGGCCGCGGATGGAGACGAGTGCTGGCGCGGCAGCAGGAGAAGCTGTGGCGGCGGCGGATCTGGTGACTGCCGGGTCGGCTCGTCGTTCGTGGCCGGCCGGAGTCGCGGTGAGGCGCTGTCTTCCATAGATTCCGGTGGCTGGCTGACGGCCAATTGCTCTTGGACGCCGCTGGAGCTGCTCGTTTTTGAATTTTCAGTAATGCGGCTAGCTATGCCAGGTGCATTTTCTTAATTTTCGTAAGTGCAACAGCCAAGTTCAGTTTTAGTTAAGTGTGGTACTAGTGTAGGCTTTGGGATATCAGTTATAGTTCAGTAGTACTAGTGTATGACAAACAAATTAGATGTTAGTAGATAGATGCACAATTAGTTCAGTAATGTCAAGTTCAGTTTTCGTTCATTGTAGTGCTGCTCAACTTGAGTGTAGTTCGGGTATAAAATTTTCTATTCACGCCTATGTTGCAGCAGTCCGCGCGATTGTGATTCTCGTGTCGCTGATAGCTTGGAGCAGTTGGTTCTGGTCCATCTACTACTCGTGACTGGGAAGGAAGGATCATGTCGTTGATAGTTCAGGTATAAAATTGTATCTTCTCATATAGCATTATTTCTAACGGCAAGTGTATTTTGGTCTACAATATATCAATCCACATAAAGGATGTTATGCGATTCAGGTTCCTAGTAAGGCCTTACTTCAAAAAAAAAAATACCAACTACAATGCTGCAGTCCTACAGTTTTATCCATCAAACTTAGTTTCTATGGTTACTATTTTTATTATTTCAACAACTGGTAGTGAAGTTAAGGCGAGCATTGGAACATTTTGATAGCTTAGTCTTTTTGGATGGTCCTCTATCTGTATAGCATTACAAGCAACAACCACTGAGCCATGAGAGTCTTTCTAGATGGTACTCTATCTACATACTCTTACAAGAAACAACCAACAAGTTATGGTATATATTTCCATTCTCAAAATAACTATCTTTGCTGCTTCTGAATATTTAGCATTCAAAATGACTTTACCGAATATGTAAGATTATCCAGGAATTCTGCTGTCAGGACATTGGATTTTGTATGTGATTGAGCTGATGCATTTTCTCCAAAATCTGAAATAGTTAATGATAGACATCCTTGCCAGATGTCATCTAGTCTGTCTTACCATCATATAACACAAGTCCCCTCTTCTGCAGCTAAAAAGAAAAGCCACGCGCGAAGAAAATAATGCGGCTGAGTCGAGTGACTGTATGATTGTCACCACTGGATTTACTGGCAATCCGCTACTCACCCCAGTGTCCGGAAAAGTTGTTAAGAATTATAAATCAACGACTAAGAACAATAAAGCTAGGCCTCAGACACCTACGCCAAATGTTGATAAGTGAAAACTTCTTGAGTGCCATTTTCTCTGAAGTCCAAACTCTTTTTTGCCTATTTATTCAGGCTGCAAAAGATTAAACATGCACATCCTTTCATGTACAGGCTCACCACTCAATCCAACAACTCCTGGTACTTGCCGCTATGACAGTTCGTTAGGTGATGACAATACTCTCCATCTATATGATTTTGTTTTAGGATGAGATGTTACAATTCAGCATTCTGGAAGAACTCGAATTTCTAGTTACTCTAGGCAGCTATGGTAAAGTAAATACTCTGCATTGGCTTGCTTTTGTTATTGGGATTAAGTCCCTTCTTATAGGAGAACTAACTTTCCCATCAAGGCAAAATTGCCTATAATTTTACTTTTTCACTCTTAATTTTTGCAACAGTATGATACTCTATGTAGTTCCTCAAGATATTGTTCTTTATTAGGAGGAATTAAGGATTAAATTTACTGGAATAGTAATAAATGGGAAGTTGTCATGTCGACTATAATGGCCAGTGATATTTATAATGACCAAGTGTTGTTACTGCTGATGATTACTAGTAATACAACAAGAATACATCTGCAACCAAGGGTACAATGTTGGTAATAATCTACTATTGTTGATGCCTTCTTGCTTGCTTGCTTGCGAATGACCTGGGAATTACTCCTACTTGGTGCACAACCTTTGCTTGTTGCAATTTGCCTCAAAAGCTTGGATTTAGAATCTATAATAAGATTTGGTCATGCCTAGCATTGTATCATTCTTAAGTTGGGTTTTCCCCAATTTCTAGGATTGGTCTGTTAGGTACTGCTTATAATTCACATATACTATGCTGCTGCTATATGCTTTTGTTTCTGCTATTGTTACTTAGTGCTCTATAGGTTACTGTTATATTGTATTAATGCTCCAGGTTCTTTTGAGTTCTTAGTAGTGGTCTTGGTTTGTTGTTTAATTCCAGGATTTGTGAGTTCCTAGAAGGGAACACATAGACATGAAGCTACGGCGGCGACGAAGACGATATCAACATGGGGCTGCGGCGACGATGATGACGATGACATCGACATCGACACAGGGCTACGGCGGCGACAAAGACGATGACATAGTCATGGTGCTGCGGCGACGACGACGACGACATCAACACGGCCTTGTGGAGGCGCTGACGCCGACGACGTAGACGCGTGGCATATATTGTGTGTGCGCGCGCGTGCATGCGTGTGCACGTGTGCGTGTGTTAATTATCTACATCAAATATGTATGATTGATGATTGACTGTATGCATAACATGTACGTATTGTGAAATGCATGTCTAAATTGAAATAGGTAGACTTTTTTTTTTAAATCCTAATTTGTTACTACTAGCGTGGGTGTATCATAGAAGCGCTACTGCTATTCCTTTACTAGTAGCGTGGGTGTGAAATACTAGTAGCGTGGGGCACCAGCGCTACTGGTATGTCTATTTAGTAGTAGCGTGGAGTAAAACACACGCTACTGCTAAAAAATAGCTGTAACGTCATAGCAGGTAGTCCAAAAACCCATGCTACTGGTAAGGTTTTTCCTAGTAGTGTGAGGTGTCGAAGGCTGAGTTGTGGTCATCTTCATCTTGATGGAACCATGTGGGGGGTGCATCATCGTCCACCATGGCCATCGTTGTCTCCATTGGAAGCATGGACTCATTGAGGATAGGCGTGTCGTCATGTAGGAGACCTAGCACCAAAGAAGAAAACATATTCGGAGTAGAGGTTAAGTCGTTAGAAATCATAGTGGCCTCACGTGTCGTGTCAACTACCTTACTCACTAAGTGTTGTGGCTCACTCACTCCCTCTCGGATGCTCTCACTCATATGGTTGGTGGAGTCACTCAAATGGCTCTCAACCTGACATAGGATGTGTGGCATGCTCTCAAGTGTGGGGCTAGTGGTGGTCACACTCATCCTCTCATAAGAAATGCTCTCAATGTCACGTATGGTGGGGTCACTCATATCACTCGCGGGGTGGTGGCTCTCCTCACATGGCAATTGGGGCATCTCGTCACATGTCGGTGTCGGAGAGATGTTGGTGCAAATGTCTCCATGCTCAATCATGTTGTAGTTGTAGCCGTGGATGAAGGCCGAAGATGACACATCATCACTCTCCTCTAAGACCAAACATAAGGTCTCATGTGCGGTCTCGTAGCTTGACTCGGAGTATGAGTCCAATATGGGTGCCGTCTTCAAGTGGTTGAAGAGGTTCATGCTCGTTGCCGTGGTCGAAGGGGATTGTCGGAGTAATGGGCCACGGGTAGGCTAACCCAGGCCCAGAATCTTTCAAGACATGGAGGCAGACTGCGCCCCTCGAGACCCCAGGACGAAGAGCCGCCTTCTGAGAGTCGGCGGCGAGGCGACCGGCTGCCCACTTGCGGCCGAGTCCTAGGAACGACTTCAGGATGAGCCGACTCCTGACTGGCGACTTCCAGCGAAGCCGGCCTTGGGGAGTCGGCCCGCGATGCCAACAACCCTCATGCCCCCATAAAGAGGGACGGGATGGGGAGTGACCAAAGTAAGGTCCACTCTCACCCCTTTTTCCAAGGGCATGCGTGGCTACAGTACGCCGTACCCGCGGAGATCTCCGCGCGACGCGACACTGTTGCCATGCCGGCCCTGACATCAGCCCCAGGGGGCGGAGCCCTGTGCCCACGACGGCCTGCTGGTACGACCCAGGGATGATGGGTCCCACCAGTCGGCGGGCGTACGAAAGACGGCGAAAGCACCACCAGTCGGCCCGGATGGGAGTCGGCCACCAGAAGTCGGCCGGCCCCTCCCACGGGCCCCACACGCCATTAATCAGACACGACAAGTAGTGGCCATAGTGATCGCCCGCCAGACAGCGGGGCTGTTGCCACGACCTCATGACCGAGCCTGTGTCATTAGAGGCACGGCTACAGTAATCTGCAGCTGGCAAGACCCGCCCGCGGCGGACGCGGCCTGTCGGCTCGACACCAAGCCATTCGGCGGGGCCCACCAGTCAGCAGGCCCCAGGAGTCGGCGGATAAGACGGCGGCCAGAGAGACTGATGGCTGGGCCCGCGCCTAGCCGGATTACCATTGTACCCCTGGGGTAGGCCTATATAAACCCCCAGGGCATCCATGCAAAGGGTTGGAATCCATTAGCACTAGACCAGATCATATAGGAAGGAGAGAGCCAGCCTTGCCTTCTCCTACCTCCAAGAAACAGCTCAAGGACAACCGTGTAAACACTTTGCCATAGTGATCATGCGGAGACCCCGTAGAGCAGCAGTAGGGGTATTATCTCCCCGGAGAGCCCTGAAGCTGGGTAAGATTCGCCGGCGTGCATGTCTTCGCCTTATCCCGTTTCCAGCCACCGGCGACGTTCTACTCGCCCCCACCATGATAAGCCATTCTTTGGCATATGTCGCACCCAACCCCCGACATTTGGCGCCCACCGTGGGGCATGGTGCACCGTCGTCCAGAGACCTGCTCTGGACAGGAACCCTTTTTCTCCCTGGAGAGCGCAGCCAGCCCGGCACGCCAGACGGAGTTTGTGCTGACGCGCTGCACGGCGTTGAGATAGCCTGTGCAGCCAGCTGCCTTGCCGATCTTGTCGGCGAGGTTCGCCTCTTCGACGAACCTGCATCCAACACAGGCACGGGCGGCCCCGAGAGCCTCCTCGCGGGCCTCCTCGACCAACTCCACGTCGCCGGCGAGCCTGCCGTGGACTTGGAGTCTATAGGCTCCACCGACCCGATGCTGATCGACTCCGACACCGCGTCGCTCAACGCGTTCCCCACTAACGTGGTGGTCTACGACGAGCCTCTCCCTCGCGCGGAGAGCGATGGAAGCACCGTCACCGAGGTGCTCGTCATCGGTCATGACGAGCCTCCTGGCGGAGGAGCGCATGACCCACTTGGCGCAGCACTACAAGAACTAACTACGCCCATTCAGGAAGATGCTGACGCGGAGACGTTGGAGGCGCGCTGCCTTCAGCTCGTCGAAGGCGCGAAGAAGCTGGCTAGCATGAGACGCTTGTCAGAAGCCTACCAGCGTGAGATGGATCGCGCTGTGGGTGGCTCGCCAGCCCCAGCTGGGCCCAGCCGCCTTGGCGCGGTCCATCTGCGCGGCGTGGCCATCGCCAACCTGTTCGGGTCAAGTCGCCCTGTGTACGCCACGCCTGCGGAGAACATTCGAGCCGCCCAGGCGGCGGCAGACGAGCTGGACAACTTCGAGGGCGAAGAGCGCCGCCTGATGATGGAGCGAGTCCAGCGGCTCCTCGACGCGGCTGCCGCGCAGAACGAGGCCGGCTGCCGCACGGAGGTGCCGCAACGGCAAAACGACGACCTTCGCCGAGATCAAGGCGCAACGTCTCGGACGCCGACTGGCGGCGCCCGAGGAAGGAAAGACAAGGATCCGGCTGTCAGCCACAGTCGGACTCACATTACCATAGAGCGCGACCAAGACGGCCGCCCGAGAGCAGTGGAACGACGGGACGACTGTCCGCCTCCTCCTCCTCGCAAGGAAAGGCGAGTCTCCCCGCCGCCTATTGACCATCTGACTCTCGGCGACCGCCTTGGCCGCCGAGAGGGAGTCGGAGAAAACGACGCCCGCCACCGGATCGACCGACTTCACCAATCACTGGCGCTGGAAGAAGAAGACGAGTTGGGTCCGCCTTGTTTTGGGCCCCGCATTCGAGATGAGCCCTTTTCCAAAGGGTTCACGCTCCCAAGAGACACGCCCAAGTACACCGGCTCCGTGAAGCCGGAGGACTGGCTGGTTGACTACTCCACGGCTGTCAACATAGCGAATGGCAACAAGCGTGTCGCCGTAAAATACGTTCCGCTCATGCTCCAGGGCACGGCCCGGACATGGCTGAACAGCCTGAAGCCCCGCAGCATCAACAGCTGGGTCGACTTCACCGAAGCATTCGTCCGCAACTTCACAAGCACGAACAAGCGTCCTCCCAAGCCTCATCAGCTTTCCTTGTGCATGCAAGGCCCCAATGAGTCAACTCGCGACTACCTCACGCGTTGGGCCGAGCTTCGGAACTCCTGCGAGGGTGTGCACGAGGTGCAGGCTATCGAGTACTTCACCGCCGGGTGCAGAGAAGGCACCCTCCTCAAGCACAAGCTCCTCTGTGATGAGCCAGAAACCCTCGACGAGCTGCTGATCATAGCAGACAAGTATGCCACGGCCGACTCCTCCATGAAGGCGGAGATTCAAGTTAGCGCGACTGGCAAAGTGGCCCCTCAGGCTCCTAGAACTCCAGCGGGAGACGCCAGTCGGCGGCAACAGCAGAACAACCACAAGCGCAAGGCCCCGCAGCCGGCTTCCAGCAGCCGGCAGGTCGCGATAGTTGAAGACCAGCAGCCGGATGGGCAGCCTCCACCCAAGCGACAGAAAGGTGGCAAGCCCAACTGGTTGCCGGCTTTCTCATACGAGCAGACTCTGGATGGCCCTTGCAAGTTTCATAGCGGCGCGAAGCCGTCGAACCACACCACCCGGAAGTGCCACTGGCTCACCAGGATTGCTAAAGGAGACGGCCTCCTACCTCCCCCGCCTGCTAGGCAGCAGCCTCCACCTCCGCCCCAGCAGCCGGCTGTCAGGCCAGTCGGCGCAGTACAAGACGAGTACCCCGAAGAGCACGGAGCCTACGTGATATTTACCAGCGTGGCTGATGATCGACGCAGCAGGCGGCTGCAGCGACAAGAGGTGAATGCAGTAGCATCAGAGACGCCAGAGTTCATTCACTGGTCCGAGAAGCCTATCAGCTGGAGCAGGGCTGATCACCCAGAGGTGATGCCGAGTCCGGGCTCTTATGCCTTGGTCTTGGATGCCACCTTTGCCACAGATAGACGAGTTGCTCGTTTCTCGCGAGTTCTGATAGACGGAGGCAGCAACATCAACATCTTGTACAAGGACACCATGGAGAAGTTAGGAATCAAGTAAAGACAGCTTCAGAACAGCCGGACTGTGTTCCACGGCATTGTTCCTGGTCTTTCCTGCTCACCAATCGGCAAGATCCTGATGGACGTCCTCTTTGGAGACAAAGATCACTTCCGCCGAGAGTCAGTTTGGTTTGAGGTGGTGGACCTCGAGAGGCCATACCATGCATTACTTGGCCGACCCGCCCTGGCCAAGTTCATGGCAGTCCACCACTACGCCTACCTCAAAATGAAGATGCCCAGTTCCAGGGGGATTCTGACCGTAGCCGGCAACTACCGGAAGTCGTCTGCCTGCGCGCCTGAGAGTAGTCGGCTGGCCGAGTCCCTGGTGATCGCGGCCGAGAAGCGGCTCCTTGACCGGGTTGTGGCGACGGCCGGCAAGCAGCTAGAGGTATCGCCTAATCCAAAGGAGTCGGAGGCTGAGGGTTCGTTCAAGCTGGCCAAACAGACAAAGAAGATACCCTTGGATCCAGAGCACCCAGAGAGGTATGCTCTCGTAGGCGCAAACCTCGACAACAAATAGGAAGGCGAGCTCGTCGATTTCCTCCATGAGAATCGGGACATCTTCGCATGGTCCCCCAAAGACATGCCAGGTGTACCGACGGAATTCGCCGAGCACAAGTTACATGTCCGATCTGATGCAAAGCAGGTCAGGCAGCCCTTGCGCCGCCTATCAGAAGAAAAGAGAAGAGTTGTCGGAGAAGAGATAGCCCGACTCCTAGCAGCCGGCTTCATTATGGAAGTATTCTTTCCAGAGTGGCTAGCCAACCCGGTCCTGGTACTGAAGAAGAACAAGCAGTTTCGAATGTGTATTGACTACACAAGCCTCAACAAGGCTTGCCCCAAGGACCCGTTTGCTCTCCCAAGAATTGATCAGGTGATAGACTCCACAGCCGGATGCGAGCTGTTGAGCTTTTTGGATGCATATTTAGGATATCACCAGATCAAGCTGAACCCGGCAGACAGACTGAAGACCGCCTTCATCACGCCGTTTGGAGCCTTCTGCTACCTCACCATGATGTTCGGCTTGAGGAATGCCGGCGCCACCTTTCAGCGTTGCATGCAGAAGTGCCTCCTCAAGCAACTCGGCAGAAACGCTCACGTCTACATGGACGATGTGGTGGTGAAGACGGAAAAGCGTGGAACACTGCTGGAAAACCTCAAGGAGACCTTCGAGAACCTGCGCCGATTCCATATCAAGCTCAACCCTGAGAAGTGCATCTTTGGAGTACCAGCCGGCCAACTCCTTGGCTTCCTGGTCTCTGAATGCGGCATAGAGTGCAACCCTGTAAAGATCAAGGCCATTGAGAGGATGGAGGTACCCAGCCGACTGCTGGACGTGCAAAAGTTCACCGGCTGCTTGGCGTCCATCAGCCGATTCATCAGTCGACTGGGCGAGAAAGCTCTCCCCTTATACCAGCTCATGAAGAAGACCACTTTTTTCGAGTGGAACCACAAGGCGGACGAAGCTTTTCTCCAGTTGAAGAAGATGCTGACTACTCCACCCGTTCTGGCGGCTCCGACTCCTAAGGAACCTATGCTCATGTACATCGCCGCCACCAGCCGGGTAGTCAGCACAGTCATTGTACTGGAACGCAAGGAGGAAGGCAAGGCACTACCTGTCTAGAGACCGGTATATTATCTGAGCGAAGTAATGTCGGCCTCCAAGCAGAACTACCCCACTACCAGAAGATGTGCTACGGCGTGCACTTTGCCGCCAAGAAATTGAAGCCTTACTTTCAAGAGCATCCAATCACTGTGGTCTGCACGACCCCATTTGCCGAGATCATCAGAAGCCGAGATGCTTCTGGCCGAGTGGCCAAATGGGCCATAGAACTGGCTCCCTACACCATCCACTACCAGCCCCGCACCGCCATCAAGTCACAAGCACTGGCCGACTTTCTCGTCGACTGGGCCGAGACCCAGTACCTACCTCCAGCGTCCGACTCCACCCATTGGCGGATGCATTTCGACGGCTCCAAGATGCACACCGGCTTGGGAGCCGGCGTTGTCCTCACTTCTCCTAAAGGCGACAAGCTCAAATACGCACTGCAAATCCACTTTGCCGCCTCCAACAACGTCGCCGAGTATGAGGCGCTCATTCATGGGCTCCGACTTGCCAAAGAACTTGGCATTCGCCGGATCCTGTGTTATGGCGACTCGGACTTAGTGATCCAGCATTCGTCTGGCGACTGGGACGCCAAAGATGCAAACATGGTGAGTTATAGTTTCCTCGTGCAGCAACTCAGTGGGTATTTCAAGGGGTGCGAGTTCCTCCATGTGCCAAGAAACGACAACGACCAAGCAGACGCCTTGGCACGAATCGGCTCTACCCGCCAAGCAATACCATCCGGTGTCGCCCTTCAACGCCTCCTCAAGCCGTCTGTCAAGCCTTCACCAGAATCAGACTCCATCTTCGTGCCGGCTCCTCCCGAAGAAGTCAGATCCGACTCCAGAGCCCCGGCGGACGGTACGGGGATTTTGGCAGATGGCTCCAAAACCGCCACAGTCGAGGCCGGCCCAGGGACTGCAGAACCCGGCCCGGGGACTGCAGCGGCCGGCCCGAAGACTCCAGGACTCGGCCCAAGAGCTGCGCCAGTCGGCCCGGGGACTTCATTAATCCAGCAAGCGGTTGTTGACTCCAGCCCGCCGCCTCCCAGCCCAGCCGTCCTCGTCCAAGTCGCAGTTCTGGCAGTCGAAGAAATAGCAGCACCCTCATGGGCCCAGCCCATCCTCAAATTTCTGGTGAGCAAAGAGCTGCCGACTAATGAGACCTTAGCTCGGCAAGTACAATGCCGAGCGGCAGCCTACACCATAGTCAACAGAGAGCTGGTCAGGCGCAACATCACTGGTGTCTACCAGTGCTGCGTAGAGCTAGAGCAAGGCCAAGCAATTCTCAAAGACATCCATCAAGGCGAGTGCGGCCACCATGCGGCTTCAAGAGCACTCGTCGCCAAAGCTTTCCGACACGGTTTCTTTTGGCCAACGGCCTTAGAAGAGGCCAAGGAATTGGTCCAAAAATGCAAAGGGTGCCAGAAGTTCCGCTCCAAGCCGCATCAGTCGGCTTCTGCACTCAAGACCATCCCCATTGCCTGGCCTTTCGCAGTTTGGGGTCTAGACATGGTGGGACCATTCAAGACGGCACGAGGTGGCTTAACTCACTTACTTGTCGCGGTGGACAAGTTCACCAAGTGGATAGAAGCAAAGCCAATCAAGAAACTGAACGGTCAGACTGCCGTGACTTTCATCTCTGACATCACAATTCAGTACGGCATACAACACAGTATCATCACCGACAACGGCATAAATTTTGCCAAAGGCGCCTTGGCCCGTTTCTGTGCGACACAGGGCATCCGACTGGACCTAGCATCCGTCGCCCATCCACAGTCAAGCAGCCAGGTGGAGCGAGCAAACGGCCCCATCCTGTCCGGCATCAAGCCCCGACTGATTGAGCCTCTGGAGCGCTCGGCTGGCTGCTGGCTCGACGAGTTGCCAGCCGTCCTCTAGAGTCTGCGCACGACTCCAAACAAGTCAACCGGCTTCACGCCTTTCTTCCTTGTCTACAGTGCTGAAGTCGTCATCCCAATGGACATAGAACTCGATTCCCCGCGAGTCACCATGTACACCGAGGAAGAAGCAGAAGAAGCACGACAAGACAGCGTTGACCTGCTGGAAGAGGGCCGGCTGTTGGCACTCAGCCGGTCCAGCATCTACCAGCAGAGCCTGCGTAGATACGACAACGGGAAGGTCAGGCCGAGATCTTTCCAGGAGGGTGACCTCGTGCTCCGATTAATCCAGCGAACAGCCGGCCAGCACAAGCTGTCGACACCTTGGGAAGGCCCCTTCATCAGCAGCAAAGTGCTGGGCAACGACTCCTACTACCTGATCGACGCTCAGAAGCCCCAAGCACGCAAGAGGGACGACTCCGGCAAAGAGACAGAGCGGCCATGGAATGCAAATCTCCTCCGAAAATTTTACAGTTAAACGCAGTATGTATCATGCTACCTTTTGTATTAAAAGTACCAAGACTTCGGGCCCCCCGAGGAGAGCTCGGGGACTACCCTCTTTTATCTATATGATAAGAAATATGCCTTCGAGTATATTACTCTTTGTTATGCCGTTTGGCACCGGGTTCGACTAGTCAGCCCGGGGACTTGCCGACATGTGCTATGAAATGCTTCCTGCAGCCGGACAAGTAGTGTGTGGCGTCTAAACCGTCTCCTGCTAGAAGCTGCAGCTCGCAGAGCGACTGTCTGGTGGGCAGGAGTAAGGAAGAATTGGCGTCCACGTGAAAAATGGCTAAGGACTCAAAGCACAAACATAGCTTAAGGCCGGCTTCCAGCCTTTTTTCGCAAACCGACTCTTGAATAGTCGGCTTTCCGCCTTCTATCCGACTTGTTAAACAACCCTAAAAACGGCTAAGTACTTGCCTTCCCAAAGTGACCAAGAATTTGATCCAGCAGCAGTCCGCGGAGCGGCTATCTGACTGACAAAGACGACAACTAAGGGAAGACGGCAAAGGAAAAAGTCAAAAGAACAATGAGCAAGAAAGATAGAAGTCGGATGAATATTTACATAACAAAGGTCCTTGGCCGAATCTTCGAGCAGAATTTCAAAATACACCCCGTGGGTGGAATTGTGCGGATTAACGAGTTCTTCAAAAACTATTAGAACAGATAAAACAAAGACAAGGGGGCAGCCTAAGGGGCGGCAGACGGGTTTGGAGGATCAGAGGAGACGGCGGTGTTGGATGTTGGGGCGGCCGGCTGGGCGGTCTCGGCTTGATCACCTCCGGCAGCAGTCGGCTCGGGCGGGCACGGCTCGTTGCTGGAGGCACGGTCGAGCTGAGGCTGGCCGTCCGCTCCGTCTTCCGGTGCCTCCGTCTCGCTTCCGTCCTCCGCCTCGTCTTCCTCCTCGACGCTGGAGCCGATCACCTCTGCCGAGTCCTCGCCGTAGTCAGGGTTCAGCCCAAACCACTCCGGCGGCACCTTCTCGCCGTATTCAGCCCGCTCGGGGACAAAGATGCTGGTGTCGGTGTACTCGGCGATCGCCGCCGCACGCTTGACAAGGGCATCTTCTGCGGCTGCCAGCTCCGGCTGGGCCTCTGACCGGAGCGTGGCCAGCCGGTCTAGGTCCAGCCCCGGATACCACACCTTGACGAATTCCAAGGCTCGGCGCGCCCCGGCCCGGGCCGAGGAACCCTTTCAGGCCTTAAGACGGCCAGCCGCGACCTCCAGCTAGTCGGCAGTCCGACTGGGGGTGCGCGGAGCCTGCACGTCTGGCCACAGGGCGGCGATCGCTTGGGTGCCGACATGTTGAAGCCGACGCAACATCTGGTGGGCCGGCCGCAGGCGAGCCCCAATGCTCAGAATGTGCTTGTCAAGAGTCCGAGGGGCATCAGCAGCGATCTCCACGCCACCCGCCCTCCGCTCCTCGCGGTCGGCCTCGATAGCTTGAATGGCGGCCTGCGAGTGGCCGGGGAAGAAGTCTGCCAAGACGGAAAAAATGAAGAACAAGTCAAAAAAACCAGGAGTCGGCTCGACATATAGTCGGCGGCTCGAAGAAGGAAAGCAAAGAAGCTCACCGTCGACGAGGTCCTCGATCTCGTGGAAGCTGGAGACCAGCATTGCCTCCTTGTCGGTCCAGGAGGAGCGCTCACTCGCGAACTCGGCCAGGAGGGCGGCTTCTGCCTCTTCCTCCTCCTTCCGTGTCTTCGTAAGCAGCTCCCTCTGCTCTGCCAATTGTGCGGCCAGCAGATCGCACTCTGCGGCGAGCTTGCTGCACTCCTCCCCCTTGGCGCGCAACGCGGAGTTGGCTTCGCTTAGCTGCTGTTGAAGAGCGGCACTGGCCTCTGAAGAGAAAGAAGAAAGAAGGCGTTAAGTCATCAACGAAGAAGGTCGCCGGGGAGATCCGGCCCGACTGCTCCGCAGTCGGCCCGAATCTCGGGGACTACAGCCCGCGGGTGCGCTAGCGCGCCCCCGCAAAGAAGAAAAAGGACTCACTCCGGCTCTCCGACAAGTCAGCAGTCCGCTTGCCCAGCTCTTCAATGTTACGGTTGAAGGCGGTGACACAGAGGTTGTGATAGTTCTGCAAGAAGTATTTCAGAACAAAGGTTAGTACCCGGAACTTACCAATTGGAGTTCCGGGCCGCCTGCTCAGCAGCCGGCCCAGAAATCGGGGACTACACCCAGTGGGTGCGCTGGCGTGCCCCCACAGAGAGAAACACGAAAAAGGGACAAAGGAGAAAGCATACCCGGATGACTGCCCGCGACGCCAGGTGTGCCTTGGTGCAGTTCTAGTTGGCGTCGCTCTCAGCTCGCAGCTTCGTCTGGACATCCAGAAGCGCCTGGTTCAGCGGGCCCGTGCCGCCTCCTTGTACACACCCAATGGGCGCGGCGCTCGTCGCTTCGGCGTCTGGAATCGTCGAGCTGGCGGTGCCGGTCTCCAAGGGGCGTCGCACCGAAGTCGCCTTCTCAAGACGGCGGCGCGTTGGCAAGCCGACTTGAAGGAGTAGCCTTGCCACGGCCTCGTCTTCAGTCGGCGGCAAGGGCGGATCCGCCGGCTGTTTGCCCTGCGCGCTTCTAGATGGCGGCGGGGGCGGCTGTGGCGGCGCGACCACGTCCGACATGAGGGCGTCGCCGCCGCCTCTCTCCACGATCGGGAACTCGCCGCCGGCTTCCCCTAACTGCCCCGTGAACTCCGGGGGCGGCGGCGCGGAGTTCAAAGGGGTGACGAACACCGCCGACCGCCGGGGCGCGACTTCCTTAGCCGGCTGCTTTGCCGCAGCGGCGGCCTCGGCCGCCTCCAGCTTCTTCAGGGCGGAGGCCTCCGCCTTCTCGGCCTCCGCTTTCTCCCGGCAGGCGGCCTCGTCCTCCTCGCGCTTCTCCCGCGCGTTCCGCTCCATCACCTCCCGAAGGTCGGCGGCGGGGTCAATCCGCCGAGCGGTGGCACACGTCTCCACCGACCCCATAACGGAGGCGGCGGCAACCCTCTCAAGAGTGAGGGGATCCCTGAGGCGAGAAAAGCATATGAAAAACTCAGACTAGATCAACAAAGAGAAAATAAAGATAAGGGATGGAGGCGCTTACGCAGAGACCAGCGGCGGCTTCTTCACTTCCTTGCGGAAGCGGTTGGCTTTCGCGGCCGCCTCTTCCCGCTTGGTCGCGGCGACCGCTCCCTTGAACTTCTTCGACCGGCCACCAAGCGTACTGGCCTAGCCCGGCGCTTCTTCGCACCGCCTTGAGCATCCAAGCCGGCGGAGGAACTCGCGCTTGGCTGGCCGGCTTTTGGCTGGCGACGCGGGGCGACTTCTCCCTCGGCCTCGTCGTCAGGCTAGTCGACGAAAGTGGCCGAAGGCCTGGAGCCGCCTGCTTCTCCTCCTCCTCCCTTGTCGTCGGCTTCCATGGCTGCCGCCCCCAAGTCGGGATCGTCGACGTCGCTCTCCGCCCGATCGGGGACAAACTGACGAGCCGGCCCCGTGGTGCCGGCCGAAGGAGGGACGAGAGGATTCTGATTCAAAACAAAAACGGCCAGACTTGACAAGTCGGACTCGGCAGTAAAAGAAACAGAAGAAGAAGGAAGACGACTTACAATAGGCGGGGGGTTGGCGCGCGAATACGGCTCCTTGCCGAACCGCCAGTCCACCGAGAGACCGCAGTTCGCGATGTAGTTCACCGTGTTCGCCACCTCCGCGTGAGGCATGTCCTTGGAGCACATCCGACTCGGGTCCCGATGACCGCTCATCTGGCAGATCAGGTGAGGTCGGCCTTGGAGTGGGAGGACTCGGCGCGCCACGAAGGCGGCCAGCAAGTCGGCCCCGGTCAGGCCCTCCGACTGCGTCAGCACTCGGAGTCGCGCGACGGCGGCGGCACCAGCGGGAGACAGCGTCCTGGCTTGATATGACTAGCTGGGGAGCCTTCCAGCCGGCGCGCTGGCTTCGTAAGCCGGCAGGTTGACCCAGTCGCCTTTTGGGGCGACGTTCTTCACATAAAAATATGACCGCTGCCACATCTTCACCGACTTAATCAGTGCGATGGTGGGAAACGGATTGTCGGCCACTGATCTCCGCATCGCGATGAATGCACCGCACTGGGCCGGCACGCCGGCGACGTGTGTGCCGAGCTTGGATTGGAAGAACTCACCCCAGAGCTCGATGGTGGGGAGAACGCCGGGGAAGCCTTCGCACAGGGTGGCGAAGGCAGCCAGCAGCACCACCGTGTTCGGAGTAAGGTGGTGCGGCTGGAGCCCGTGGAACTCCAAGAAGGAGCGGAAGAAGCCGCTCGCAGGCAGTCCCAGGCCGCGCATGAGGTGTGAGCGGAATATGACCCGCTCGCCCTCCTCCGGCGTCGGCGATATCTCTCCCTCCGGCGCGAGGCAGACCCGCACTAAGTCCCTGCCAAGCAGCCGCCGTGTCTGGCGGAGGATCTCGATGTCGTCGTCATCAACCTTGGAGCCATCCCACACTCCAGAGAGAACAACAGGAGGCGCGGCGGCGGAGGAGGAGCTCATCGCTGCGGGCACGGCGTGGTTCGGAGCAGCAGCGGCAAGAAGAAGAAGAAGCAAGAAGGAGCGAAAGGAAGTGGGGAGAATGGGCGCGCGTGCTTCGCCGCCCCCTCCCCGCCTACTTGTAGGCTCGTGGGCTGAGAAGTCAAGGGGCGGACGTGGGATTAACTGTGCCCGGGACCCCACGACCCCCACGATTTACCACACGAAGTTACCACGCGCAATAACCGCGCGGGAACCCCAACCGTCTGTGCGGCCGCAACGGATCCATTCGCATGCCGAGGCGCGGTAGTGGCGGGCCCCGCCTATAGGCCTGTCCTGTCGCGTGCGTGGGCGATCAGACTAGCTCCGCCACGTGGCGCCTCACGACGGGTCAACCACGGGCGGAGACCCGGAAGCTTATCAGGCACGCCGCCTGAACTCCGCTGCAACACTCAAACCTTTTTAGGGGCAAGTCGGCCTTGAGCAAGTCCGACTCCAACTAATCGGCTCGACAGAAGACGGCTAGCGAAGCCCATATCCGACCGCCGGAGAGAAGAAACTGTTGAGGCTCCACGACATGTCGCCCTCGGAGCCTCACCAGCTTCGGGGACTACTCTCGGAGTAATGGGCCACGGGTAGGCTAACCCAGGCCCAGAACCTTTCAAGACATGGAGGCAGACTGCGCCCCTCGAGACCCTAGGAGGAAGAGCCGCCTTCTGAGAGTCGGTGACGAGGCGGCCGGCTGCCCACTCGCGGCCGAGTCCTAGGAACGACTTCAGGATGAGCTGACTCCTGACTGGCGACTTCCAGAGAAGCCGGCCCGTGACGCCAACAACCCCCATGCCCCCATAAAGAGGGACGGGACGGGGAGTGGCCACAGTAAGGTCCACTCCCACCCTTTTTCCAAGGGCACGCGTGGCTACGCCGTACCCGCGGAGATCTCCGCGCGGCACGACACTGTTGCCATGTCGGCCCTGACATCAGCCCCAGGGGGCGGAGCCCTGTGCCCATGACGGCCTGCTCGTACGACCCAGGGATGATGGGTCCCACCAGTCGGCGGGCATATGAAAGACGGCGAAAGCACCACCAGTCGGCCCAGATGGGAGTCGGCCACCAGAAGTCAGCCGGCCCCTCCCACGGGCCCCACGCGCCATTAATCAGACACGACAAGTAGTGGCCACAGTGATCGCCCGCCAGACAGCGGGGCTGTCGCCATGACCTCATGACCGAGCCTGTGTCATTAGAGGGACGGCTACAGTAATCTGCAGCCGGCAAGACCCGCCCGCGGCGGACGCGGCCTGTCGGCTCGACACCAAGCCAGTCGGCGGGCCCCAGGAGTCGGCGGATAAGACGGCGGCCAGAGAGACTGACGGCTGGGCCTGCGCCCAGCCGGATTACCATTGTACCCCTGGGGGTAGGCCTATATAAACCCCAGGGCATCCATGCAAAGGGTTGGAATCCATTAGCACTAGACCAGATCATATAGGAAGGAGAGAGCCAGCCTTGCCTTCTCCTACCTCCAGGAAACAGCTCAAGGAGCAACCGTGTAAACACTTTTCCATAGTGATCATGCGGAGACCCCGTAGAGCAGCAGTAGGGGTATTATCTCCCCGGGGAGCCCTGAAGCGGGGTAAGATTCGTCGGCGTGCATGTCTTTGCCTTATCCCGTTTCCAGCCACCGGCGACGTTCTACTCGCCCCCACCATGATAAGCCATCCTTTGGCATATGTCGCACCCAACCCCCGACAGGGATGGCCCTTGCTCGACCTTCTTGTCGTCGTCGTTTTTTAGGAGGCCCATATGATGTGGCACCTCGTAGCTCGTCTCCATGACCGAAGGGAATTTCCCATGCTCGGCCATCTTCCTTGAGGGGCTTCCAAAGATGGAAGTGTCGCCCTCGCTTGTAGGTGGTCGCCATGTTATTGATGATGTCGATGTAGGCGAACTCACGGGAAGTAGGCAAAGATGCCGTACGTCCAAAGGCGAAGATGCCTTGATAGAACTTGGCGAAGATGCCAAAGTGGTGGTGGTAGTTGTAGCTCCGTCTTGGTGGTGCTCGTCTCGCGGTCTTCTCTTGTGCTCTTGAGGCTTGGCCTTGGCATGAAGTAGAGCTTGTTGGGACTTGTACATTTGCGCTTGGCGAGCATCTTCATGATGATGGTGTCGTTGTCACACTTGAGCTCGTAGTAGATGTCGTTTGTCATCGTCATGCACATGTTGCTTGGAGGTGACTTGCCCTTCATGATGAGGTGGATCACGAACATGATGGTGGTCGCCATGGAGATGTGGACATGGACGACTTGCGCTTGCATCATTTTTGCGCTCTAAAGACTTGTGACTTGAACATCGCCGCCTTGAGGATGATGAAGGGGAAGAACAGTTGATCAACAAGGTCTGAATCTCCTCCATCCTTGCATCTTGCTCCTCCTTTTGTGCAGAAAGCTTGTTGTCGATGTAGTCCCTTTTCCTTGCTTCGGAGTGACGAATGTCGATGGAGAGGTTCTCGATGCGCTCTCGCAATCTTGATTGTGCGCCTTGCATTTGTCGTTGTAGATCGAAGATTGACGCTTTGGTGATGTAGTTGTTCACACCGTCGTTGTTGTGGAAGACTGGAGATGAAATGCCTTGCCTATCCATCACTCCAAGAGAAAAATGTGAGTGGTAGAAAGAGAAGAACGAATACCAAATGTACCTTGACCGAAGTTGAAAGTGGATCAATGATCACTCCAATGTGGACAAGGAGATAGCACAATAGGTACCAATTCTTGTCGTTTTCTCACACCTACACAAATAAGGCTTATGGTGGAGCTCGGTGAGGATAGTGGCACAAAAAAATTGATGCAAAATGTTAGCAAGAGTCAATAATGTTGAAAGAGATTCACAAATTTGCAAGTGAAACAAGTAGACCAATAGCAATATGTGGCACATGGAAACGCACACATGGATAGATAAATGGGGTCATGCAACCAAGGAATGAGCACAAAATGTGGAATCCACAGAAAACGCTCGTGTTGCACAACTCAAGAGAGACGCTAGCACGATTTCTCAATAGGTGGATACGACACTTGTGCACAACCTATAGGAGACAAAAATGCAATGACTTCTATCCCAAGTATGCTATGTATATGATGTTCCGGTGGTATGATCCAAGATGATCGGATATGACAATCTTATGCAATGTGGTATGATGCTATGGCACTTGCTTACAATCTCTGTGTTAGCTCTTTTTCTTTGCCTAAAAGCTTATTCTTTTTTTTGTATGGCCACTTTGCGAAATGCACAAACCAAGATAGTAATTGTGTATATGCGGGAACAAACTTGAGGCACAAGAGATGATATGATGATACCAATATGATATGGTATGTATGCAATGTATGGTGTAGATCACTAATGTGCACAAGTAACGTTGTCGGCAATACTAAAATGGCTAGTCTCAATAGGCAAGTAACGCAAAATGGGCTAGGGGTTATCAATGCAATGGCAAGGGAATACACAATGGAGGGATACCACGATACCAAGATGATATGGAGGTTAACGTCCTTGGCGATGATGAGTGGCGGTGATCTTGATGGAGATACCAAGATGATGGAGACTCATCCCTAAGTAGCCGAAACACCTTAGGAAACGGTAAAAACCGCAAACTCAAAATCTCAAATGTCAAATGTCAAATGGTGGTAGCGGGATGTGGTGGTGGTTTTGTGGAAGCTCAATGGGATTGCGTAAATGCAATGATGGGTTATGCGAGTATGCAATGTGGAAGTGGAGGGTAAGATGGTGGACTATACACGGTGTCGGAGTTGGAATCATGGTCCCTAAGTAGCCGAAACACCTTAGGAGACACAACTCACAACACAAACAAAATTGGGTTAAATCGGTGTGGCGGGAGTGTAAGGTGGGCAAAACTATGCAGAAGTTATGGTGGTGGTGGTTGATGAAGAAGCAACCATCCCTAAGTAGCCTAGACACCATAGGAGACTCGAATCACTCCTCAAGCAACCACTAATGCTACGGGGAACAAAATTGATTAGGTTGCGGAAGTCGGTGGAGGTGTAGCGGATGATGTGGTGGAAGCCCTAGGAAAAGATGCCAAAGTTTCATAGATTTGATGGAGTCAAATGATGTTGGTGGTATTTTTGTGGGAAGGGAATTTCAAGAGCTTCAAAACAAGCTAAAGAACGTCAAAATCGGAGTTCAGATGAATTAGTTATGGCCGAAACAAAATTTGAGCGAAATCGGTTTTTATAGGTTACGGACGTCCGGACAAGGTCGGATGTCCGGGGGCCGGACGTCCAGGCAGGCTCGGAAATCCATAAATTCGGCTCGGTTTAGGGGTTCCGGTCATCCGGAAAAGGTCAGACGTCCGGTCGTTCCAGGGGCTCCTGACGTCCGTAAAGTATCGGTCGTTCGGGGGTCAGGGTCAACGCGAGATGCGAGTTTTGGGACGCGATTTTGGGCGGAATTTGGGGATTTTGGTGTCAAAATTGATGAGATTTCGTGTATGGAAATTGGGGAAACTTGGGGATATGCTAGATCCACTTGAAACCAAGCAAATCCATGGATCAAATCCAACAAAACTTCGTCAAACCAACAAATCACAAAAACCAATTGGGGCTATTTTTGGTAGGATTTTAGAAATTGGGGAAGAACACAACAAAATTAGGCTAGAAAACAAGAGGCGAGGCTCCGAAATTGTGATCAACGTGGCTCTTGATACCAAGATGATGTAGGGTGGAACCCTATGTGGCCGATCTTTCACGAAAGGAGCGGATCCCGCGATGAACACGAAGAACACGAGGGGGAAACGAGGGGAATCACGGGGGGAAATACGAGAGAAACACTAAAACCAACTAGAATGATCACACATGTGCTAGATCCTCGAAACACGAGAGGAGATACAAGATCCAAAGTCAACAAGGGACGATACAAATGGTAATAGGTCTTCTCCGTGAGGAGGTCTTGAATCCACGAGGGGATCTTCCCGTAAAGGGGTCTTGAATCCAAGGTGGATCTTCTCCAAAGAGGGGTCATGGTCTCTCTCAAGGAGTAGATCCGATATGGATGAGCGAAGCTCTATCTCACAAATGAGCTAACACAACGCTAACCCTCAAATGGTGGAGGTGGAGGAGTATATATAGTCTAGGGCCACGAAGGGGTAAGTGAGGGCGAAGGGACACATGGGCTCGGCCCGATACACTGTGCACAGACAGGCGTCAGACATCCGACGGGTACCGGATGTCCGGTGGCTCGCGAGGGTCCGGTCGTCCGGTACTTGTCGGACGTCTGGTGTTTTGTCTCAGGAAAGCCATCGTCGGATTTTCGGACATTGCCGGTCGTCCGGTGGCTGATGATCGTCGGACGTCCGGCCTTGGTCGGTCATCCGGCCGCTATAGCTTTCGTCGGCTGGTCCATCTGGCTGGTGGAGACTCCATGCGTCGGATGTCCGGTGACTGTCGGACGTCCGGGAGCTGATGCTTCCTGGAAGCTCTTCCTCTTGTTTCGTGTGCTTGGTGTCCTCACCGTCTTGTCCATGGTCTTCCTCTTTGTTCCTGGTCATGCATAGCACATATATTTGAGGTAGTAGCCATGTCTCATATGTGGAAAGTGATGGTTCGAAGAGGAGCGAGTTCACCTTGTGTCCAATGGTGTATAGTCGAGGTCTCATCTTATGTATCCTTGGGGCTTGGAGAGTAGTCGGAGTGTACATGGGGATGAACGTGGGATGCTCCGCATCATTTTAACTTTGGAACATGTGATGCAAAGGCTTGAAATTATTGAAAATAAAGTTGCAACTGTAGAGTTGAGTGAGAATTTGGATAAAAAGATCCACGACCAGATTACCCAATATTGATCTAAGGTAGGAGTTACTCTGATTTTTTAAAGAAAAAGAACCCATAGTTAACGAAAAGATAGATCAAGATTCCACAAGAATTGATAAACTTGAGGATATTATTACCAACTTAGGGTCTGACTTCTCTTCCGTGAAAAGTACTCCAAATCCTCCTACTACTAGATTTGCCAAGTTTATGTATGTGCCTAAAAATGAAAAGGGTGAATCTTCTAATAAGGAAAATGCGGATCTCAAATCAATAAGTGTTCACCCCAACTTTTTCGCCATCATTACGGAACCTTTTGCTACAAATGAATTTCTTGATTTCTTGCCTAGGAGTTTGATCATTAATAAAAATAAGGAAACTCCTAAGGGTTATAAGTGTTCTATTGAAGAATTGCCTACCAAAGATGACAATACCTAGATCTATTCTTGTTTTTATGCCTAGCTAGGGGCGTTAAACGATAGCGCTTGTTGGGAGGCAAACCAATTTTATTTTTGTTTCTTATTTTTTTGTTCCTGTTTAGTAATAAATAATTCATTTAGCTTCTGTTTAAATGTGGTTTTATGTTTTTAATTAGTGTTTGTGCCAAGTAGAACCTTTGGGAAGACTTGGGGAAAGTCTTTGCGATCTTGCTGTAAAAAATGGAAACTTTAACGCTCACGAGATTTGCTGCCATTTTTTTACTGGAGAGTACGATTAGGTTGATTCTTTTTGCAGATGATTAATAGGCAAGTTCCTCAAGTCCAGCAATTTATTTCAGAATTTTTGTGGTTACAGAAGTATTCGAAACCTACAGATTACTACAGGCTGTTCTGTTTTTCACAGATTCTGTTTTTCGTGTGTTGTTTGCTTATTTTGATGCATCTATGGCTAGTATCGGGGGGGGGGGGGTATGAACCATACAGAAGTTGGAATACAGTAGGTTTAACACCAATATAAATAAATAATGAGTTCATTACAGTACCTTAATGTGGTGGTTTGTTTTCTTATACTAACGAAACTCATGAGATTTTCTGTTGAGTTTTGTGTTGTGAGTTTTCAGTTTTTGGGTACAGCTTTACACTTTATGCTTCCGGCTCGTATGTTGTGTGGAATTGTGAGCGGATAACAATTTCACACAGGAAACAGCTATGACCATGATTACGCCAAGCTATTTAGGTGAGACTATAGAATACTCAAGCTTGGGGATGCCTCGGAAGGCATCCCCTCTTTTGTCTTCGTCTATCGGTAACTTTACTTGAGGCTATATTTTTATTCACCACATGATATGTGTTTTGCTTGGAGCGTCTTGTATGATTTGAGTCTTTGATTTTTAGTTTACCACAATCATCCTTGCTGTACACACCTTTTGGCAGAGACACACATGAATCGGAATTTATTAGAATACTCTATGTGCTTCACTTATATCTTTTGAGCCGGATAATTTTGCTCTAGTGCTTCACTTATATTTTTTTAGAGCACGGTGGTGGTTTTATTTTGTAGAAATTATTGATCTCCCATGCTTCACTTATATTATTTTGAGAGTCTTTTAGAACAGCATGTAATTTTCTTTGGCTATAAAATTACTCCTAATATTATAGGCATTCAAGATGGGTATGATAAAAACTTTCATATAGAGTGCATTGAATACTATGATACTTGATAGATGTTTTGAGATATAAAGGTGGTAATGTTAGAGTCATGCTAGTTGGGTAATTGTGAAATTGAGAAATACTTGTGTTGAAGTTGGCAGGTCCCGTAGCATGCACGTATGGTAAACGTTGTGTGACAATTTTGAGGCATGGGGTGTTCTTTGAGTGCTTTCCTTATGAGTGGCGGTCGGGGACGAGCGATGGTATTTTCCTACCAATCTATCCCTCTAGGGGCATGCGTAGTAGTACTTTGCTTCGAGGGCTAATAAACTTTTGCAATGAGTATATGAGTTCTTTATGACTAATGTGAGTCCATGGATCGTACACACTCTTACCTTTTCGCAATTTGCTAGCCTCTACGGTACCGTGCATTGCCCTTTCTCACCTTGAGAGTTGGTGCAAACTTCACCGGTGCATCCAAACCCCGTGATACGATACGCTCTATCACACATAAGCCTCCTTATATCTTCCTCAAAACAGGCACCATACCTACCTATTATGGCATTTCCATAGCCATTCTGAGATATATTGCCATGCAACTTTCCACCGTTCCGCTTATTATGACACGCTCCATCATTGTCATATTGTTTTGCATGATGATGTAGTTGACATCGTATTTGTGGCAAAGCCACTTTCATAATTCTTTCATACATGTCGCTCTTGATTCATCGCATATCCTGGTACACCGCCGGAGGCATTCACATAGAGTCATATTTTTGTTCTACTATCGAGTTGTAACATTGAGTTATGAGTAAATAAAAGTGTGATAATCATCATTATTAGAGCATTGTCCCATGTGAGGAAATAAGGATGGAGACTATAAAAAAATAGGCCAAAGAAGCCCAAATAAAAAAAAAGAGGCCAAAGAATCCCAAATAAAAAATGAGAGAAAAAGAGAGAAGGGACAATGTTACTATCCTTTTTCCACACTTGTGCTTCAAAATAGCACCATGTTCTTCATGATAGAGAGTTTCTTATTTTGTCACTTTCATATACTAGTGGGAATTTTTCATTATAGAACTTGCCTTGTATATTCCAATGATGGGCTTCCTCAAAATGCCCTAGGACTTCGTGAGCAAGCAAGTTGGATGCACACCCACTTAGTTTCTTTTGATGAGCTTTCATACACTTATAGCTCTAGTGCATCTGTTGCATGGCAATCCCTACTCCTCGCACTGACATCAATTGATGGGCATCTCCATAGCCCGTTGATTAGCCGCGTCAATGTGAGACTTTCTCCTTTTTGTCTTCTCACATAACCCCCATCATCATACGCTATTCCACCTATAGTGCTATATCCATGGCTTGCACTCATGTATTGCGTAAGGGTTTAAAAGGCTGAAGCACGTTAAAAAGTATGAACCAATTGCTTGGCTTGTCATCGGGGCTATGCATGATGGGAGCATTTTGTGTGACGAAAATGAAGCATGGACAAACTATATGATTTTGTAGGGATACACTTTCTTTGGCTATGTTATTTTGATAAGACATAATTGCTTGGTTAGCATGCTTGAAGTATTACTATTTTTATGTCAATATTGACTTTTATCTTGATTCTTTTGGATCTGAACATTCATGCCACAATAAAGAGAATTACATTGAAAATTATGTTAGGGAGCATTCCACATCAAAACTTCTATTTTTATCATTTACCTACTCGAGGACGAGCAGGAATTAAGCTTGGGGATGCTTGATACGTCTCCAATGTATCTATAATTTTTGATTGTTCCATGCTATTATATTATCTGTTTTGGATGTTTAATGGGCTTTAATATACCTTTTTATATTATTTTTGGGACTAACCTATTAACCGAAAGCCCAGTGCAAATTGCTATTTTTTTTGCCTATTTCAGTGTTTCGCAGAAAAGGAATATCAAACGGATTCCAAACGGAATGAAACCTTCGCAAGGATCGTTTTTGGAACAAACGCAATCCAAGAGACTACGAGTGGTCATCAAGGAAGCAGCAAGGAAGCCACGAGGTAGGAGGGCGCGCCCCAGGGGGGTGGGCGCGCCTCCCACCCTCGTGGGCCCCTCGCAGCTCCACCGACTTACTTCTTTCGCCTATATATACTCTCATACCCTAAAACCTTCGAGGAGAGCCAAAAACACCTTTTCCACCGCCGCAACCTTCTGTACCCATGAGATCCCATCTTGGGGCCTTTTCCAGCGATCTGCCGGAGGGGGATTCGATCACAGAGGGCTTCTACATCAACACCATAGCCTCTCTGATGATGTGTGAGTAGTTTACCACAGACCTTCGGGTCCACAGTTATTAGCTAGATGACTTCTTCTCTCTCTCTTTGGATCTCAATACAAAGTTCTCCTCGATCTTCTTGGAGATCTATTTGATGTAACTCTTTTTGCGGTGTGTTTGCCGAGATCCGATGAATTGTGGGTTTATGAACTTGATTATCCATGAATATTATTTGATTCTTCTCTGAATTCTTTTATGCATGATTTGATATCATTGCAAGTCTCTTCGAATTATCGGTTTAGTTTGGCCTACTAGATTGATCTTTCTTGCAATGGGAGAAGTGCTTAGCTTTGGGTTCAATCTTGCGGTGTCCTTTCCCAGTGACAGCAGGGGCAGCAAGGCATGTATTGTATTGTTGCCATCGAGGATAAAAAGATGGGGTTTATATCATATTGCTTGAGTTTATCCCTCTACATCATGTCATCTTACCTAATGCGTTACTCTGTTCTTATGAACTTATACTCTAGATGCATGCTGGATAGCGGTCGATGTGTGGAGTAATAGTAGTAGATGCAAAATCGTTTCGGTCTACTTGTCACGGACATGATGCCTATATTCATGATCATTGCCTTAGATATCATCATAATTATGCGCTTTTCTATCAATTGCTCGGCAGTAATTTGTTCACCCACCGTAATACATGCTATCTTGAGAGAAGCCACTAGTGAAACCTATGGCCCCCGGGTCTACTTTACATCATATAAGTTTCCAATCTACAATTCTAGTTTACTATTTATTTTGCAATCTTTATTTTCCAATCTATACCACAAAAATACCAAAAATATTTATCTTATTATCTTTATCAGATCTCACTTTTGCAAGTGGCCATGAAGGGATTGACAACCCCTTTATCGCGTTGGTTGCAAGGTTCTTATTTGTTTGTGCAGGTACTAGGCTATTTGCGTGTAATCTCCTACTGGATTGATACCTTGGTTCTCAAAAACTGAGGGAAATACTTACGCTACTTTGCTGCATCACCCTTTCCTCTTCAAGGGAAAACCAACGCATACTCAAGAGGTAGCATCTGTCAGGACTTAAAATTGGGAAAAGGCTAGATTTTTATTTGGTCAAGTAGTCTAATCACCCCCTCTCTAGACATACTTTCGATCCCACAAGTGGTATCAGAGCTTTGGTCTCCAATTGTCTTGATTTCCATACCTTTCGGTGATCATAGCCTTGGTTTCACCACCTTGGAGAGTATGTCGTCTAGTGAGTAAAATTACCACTGTAGAGGTCCTTACTTTGATGATACTAATTTTTCTAGTTGGAAGCATAATATGAAAATGCATATTCTTGGACATAACCCCGCCGTTTGGGCTATTGTGTGTATTGGCTTGCAAGGTGAATTCTTTGATGGTAGAGAACCAAACCGTGAAGCTACCGCGGAAGAGTTGAAGATGCTGCAATACAATGCTCAAGCTTACAATATCCTCTTCAACGGATTGTGCCCCAAAAAATTCAACAAAATCAGCCGTCTTGAGAATGCAAAGGAAATTTGGGATACTTTGATTGATATGCACGAAGGTACTGACTCCGTCAAGGAATCCAAATTGGATGTGCTTCAAAGTTAACTTGACAAGTTCAAAATGAAGGATGGTGAAGGTGTCTCTGAAATGTACTCTAGGCTTGCTCCCATCACAAATGAGATTGCCGGCTTAGGAAGTGAAGAGATGACCGATAGATTCATCATCAAGAAGATCCTAAGAGCCTTGGATGGAAAATATGATTCCGTGTGTACATTGATTCAAATGATGCCCAATTACAAAGATCTCAAGCCAACGGAAGTCATTGGAAGAATTGTTGCTCATGAGATGTCACTCAAGGATAAGGAAGAGCTTCAGAACAAGTCAAGTGGTGCTTAGAAAGCCTCATGTGATGCTCCTACATCATCAAGTGAGAAACAAGCCTTCAATGAAGAATTGAGCCTAATGGTGAAGAACTTCAACAAGTTCTACAAGAGTAGAAGTAAGGAAAGAAGTTCCAAGTCAAGGTCCTACAATGACAAAAGATCTTCGAGTCGTGAAAAAAATTGCTATAATTGTGGAAGACCCGTACACTACTCCAATGAGTGTACGGCTCCTTACAAAAGAAGAGAAGATTCACCCAAAAGGAGAAGTAGAAGAGAAGGATCACCACCTAGAGAGAGAAGGAGTAGAGATGACCGTTATGATCGAAGAACATCATGGAGAAGCAAGGATTCAGAAAGGAAATATAAATCATCAAGGAGCTACACAAAATGAAGACATCAAGCTCATGTTGGTGAATGGGTATCCGGCTCCGACTTCGACAATCACTCCGAGAGAAGTTATCACTCCGACTCCGAATATTTTCAAGATGAAGGTGTTGCCGGTCTAGCACTTGTGTCAACCAACTCCTACGACATATTTGACTCACCAAATGAAGGAATTGGAAGATGCTTCATGGCTAAAGGCCCAAAGGTATCACACCCTGAGTATGTTGATTTCAATAGTGATGAAGATGATTTGCTAGGAGATGATGATTTACTTGTTGACAACTCTTGTTATGAAAACTATGATCAACTTGCTATTAATCATGCTAATCAAGAAAAAACGAATGACGATGGTAAGAAAGAGATTGAGCGTCTGACTAAAGAACTAAACACTCTTAAGTTAGCTCATGAAACTACCTTGGAAGATCATCGAGAACTTTTAAAGAGTCATGAAAAGTTACGCTTTGAAAAGCTCAACCTTGAGCAAGAGCACGGGTTCTTAAAGGCAATCAATGATGATCTTCACAAGAAAGGTCCTTCTTACATTGCCAAGCGTTTACTCTTGTCTACTTACATGCCACAAGTTAAATCTAGCAACAAGAGTAAGAAAGATTCTTCTTCTAGTAGTAACAATAATCATGTTAAATCCAATATTGTTGCTTCTAGTAGTTCTCTTGATTCCGCTAATGACTCTCTTAGCCAAGTTACACTTGATCAAGAAAATAGTATTGAAGGGAATTATAGAGAAAGATGTTTACAAGAGCCTTGCCGGGAGTAAGCAATTTGAGGAAATTGTACACAAGCAAGGAAGACACCGGAAGAATCAAGGAATTGGTTTTGAACTAAAGTTCAATACCAATGGAGTTGAGTGGGAAGAAGATAAATATGCCAAGACGAAGTTTGTTCCTCAACAAGAGAAGTATGATCCTAATTCTTTCCAAGGGACACAAGCTCAAGATGATCTTCCACCACAAGACCACAAGCTAAAAGGGAAGGAAAAGCTTCAAGAGGAGATTGATGCATTTTAAGAAGCTCCCAAGGCCTTGGTCAAGTGGGTTCCCAAGACTACATCAAGTTCTACTACATCAAGTACGACTACAACTCCAAGGATTCCCATCAAGATGATGTGGATCCCGAATAAGAAGAACTAGAGAGTTCTTGAGGGTGACTCCGCCAACAAACTTCACTCATATATTTTGGCAAGGACACGTGCAAACAACTTCCACATCTTGCACTAGTTCTAGGAGTCACAAACCCTCTTGTTGGTAAGACAAGGGACAAGGTAACCCAATGCTTTCATGGACATCATCTTATGTGAATATCACTCTATGTCTATGGATTTCCTTGTTTGTTCCTTGTGGGACTAACCCGTGTAGGTATTAAAAGTGCAATTCACTCCAAAGGATTGCTCCGAATGATCTACATCAACATTGAGCATCTACATCTTCAACACCTGCATGAAGTCATGCTCGACAAAACCCAAGGTTAGTTCATCCCTCTTAGGGGGAATATCACATCTAGGGGGAGCTTTACTCTAATCAGTTGAGCTAAAGCAACTCTTATGGTGTGAACACAACAATGCTTTATGTAAAAGTGGTAACCCCACTTGTGCTTAAACGATGAGTATGACCTACGATCAAATGTTCTCATTTGACTCCTAAGTCAATATACTCATATATAGATGACCTAGTCATCGCCAATTGCTTGATAGATGCTAGAGTGTTTGTGCATGCTTTGTCACATATTTCATTTGCCATTTTATTGTGTGATCATGTTGATTGCATATTTTACTCATTCAAGGACATCCACTTGTTGTTTTGATTGTTTGTCATCTTCTCTTTTGCCAAGTGGATGGACAAGAATGCCTAAGAACCTCCTCTAGCTATCTATGCTTTTCTCGTCTCAAACTCTATTCATTCTACATCACAAAGTTTGATCAAGTCAGATTCAAACAACTCTCCGTGAGGAGCACCCGGAGTCCCCGGTTCGTCATAGACTTAAACTTCCAAAACCTCTTTGTGCATAGTATTAGCATTAGGCTCTTTTGGTATTAAAGTTAATAGAGAAAACTTCAATATATACAAATCTAAAGAATCATTGTTCCAAGCATCCACCATCAACACTAGGTCACTCTTAATAGTGTCCCAGAAATTTTGATAAAAGAGAAAGGGAAAGCCATCAGGGCCAGGGGCCCCTTCTGCATAAGTCCCAAACACTGCTTTCCTAACATCTTCTTCAGTAATATTAGCCTCTAGTTTCATATTATGATCATTGGAAACCTTTTTAGAAGGGTCCCAGAAATTATCATCCAAAGCAATATCTAGGGTTTCTTCCCTGCCAAACAATTGAGTGTAGTAATCTACAACAATTTTGATAATCCCTTTAGTATCCTCAATAGGGCCCTCTGGCCCAATTAACATGTTAATCTGCTTCTTTCTCCTTTGATTAGCCAAAGCATGGAAATAAGCAGTATTCCTCCCTCCTTCTGGTATCTTTCTCTCGTTGGATCTTTGCCTAGACTTAATCTCTTCCAGCCTCCACATATTTTGGAGATCTAGAGCTATCTTATCCATCTGAGCTTTAGAAGGTGGGGAGAGCACCTTTGTTTTAGACTCAATGTCTAGTAAATCATACCCAGCAACCAACTCCTATTTGTTCCTATTCCGGGAGGCCTCATAATTGGCATTCCACCCTTTACATACCATCCTATGCAATCCAATCTTGAATTGCCATCTATCTATAGGTTCCATAATGGAACATGGATTATTCCAAGTTTTCTTAACCATATCCTCAAAGACCTCCACCTGCAGCCACCATTTCTCAAATCTAAACTGCTTATCTCTAGGAGGCTGGATAGCTCCAGTATCAAATACTAGGGGGGTATGGTCACTTCCCACCCTAGGAAGAGCTTTGAGTTGAACAGTTGGGAATAAGCTTTCCCAACAGGTGGAAATAAACACCTTATCAATATTAGCCATCACCAGATTATCCTGGTTGTTGGCCCAAGTATATTTCCTAGTATAATTTTTCAATTCAACCAAGCCATATTTGTTCACCCAATCATTGAAAGAGCTACCCAATGTAAGTTAACAGTGCCCATATTTTTCTCTTCATTACTTCTAACCAGATTGAAGTCACCTCCAATAATGGTAGGGCCCAGCCATGCATCCATGGTGTTGTGAAGTTCATTTATAAAATCCAGTTTGAGATTATCATATGCTGACCCATAGATAGTAATGAATCTCCAAATTTTACTATCTCTCTTATCCTTGATTAAGCAAGCAACAGAGAAGAGAATTGTAAGGTATCTACAAAAACAATATCAAAACCATCATGCTTGATCCCTACTAAGATACCACATGTTGTACCAATAGCTGGTAGCCATTTCCAGGTGAAATCATTTTGTGGTTCAATAGAATTAATTTTAGTATTAGTAAAGGACTCTTTCTTAGACTCAGAAAAACCTACCAAGTCAGCATGGGTATCTCTAATGAGTTTTCCCACTTCACTGAGTTTCTCAGGCTTATTAAGCCCTTTAACATTCCATATTAGGCCTATTAGCATTAATAAAATCTAGTTTTCTACAACTACTTATTTTACCAGATACTACCTCAGCCCATGTAGGGATAACAATAGTGGGATCACTACCGTGACCACACACTGGACCTACATTTTTTGAGGCATCATTATTATATTCCTCAAAACTGATATCTCAGTCAGTAGGGAGGAAACATTCATGATGAGATTCTTTAAAAGCAGATAAATCTACCATTCTCCACTAGCCTAATGGTCTGGATGTTATGAGAAACATTATCATCATCATCTCCTCAATTTAACCCAACCTTCCTAGCTTTCAATAACAATACATCATCATTGAATGCAGAAAAGGAGTTAGTGTTTCTGTTACCTTCAGGTATTTGAGCTTTTTAAGGTCTTCAGCCTTCTGTATTGCAGTCCTCCCATCTCTTCTAATTCTAGTACTCATCCTGAGCACCACAATGGGGCCCCAATTCTTTGCTTGTCCCTGTTGCAAATTCTGTTGGGTTAGATCTTCTATAGATATGCCTTCACCCTCACATTCCTCATCAAATTGCTCAAGTAACTGGACACCAATATTCTCCTTAGGAAGTTTTCTCTGTATGCTCTTTTTAATCCTCCCATCACTCTTCATACCCAAGATAACACTTTGCACCTTATTTTCCAGTGAGTTCATTAAATCCATAGGAGTTTTGGAGTGTGAAGGAGCTTTTTGAGAGTTCTGAGTGGGACCCTAGTAGATTTTTTTGTTCTTTTCTTTGTGTGTCCACATATCTTTTGGCCCCTGCATATGCAGATCTTTTTCAGGATCACCTTCCAGCAGATCATCATCAGTTTTTTCTGTATCATTAGTACTGGGACTAGCAGCTTCCAAGATTGGTTTTGTGTCAACCAGGAAAGATATAAGGAATAACTCATTGTCAATCTCCACTAGCCTTTCAGATGGTATCTTCGAGATATCTCTCACAACAATCTTGACTTTAACCTTTTCATAAAAGCTTCTAAAGATTTCAAGCTACTACACATTCACTAGGATGCCTAAGATACAAGAAATCTGTGAGATGACTTTCCAGGCGAGCTTATTGATAGGAATCCCCATCATAGTCACCTAAACCTCCCGTAGTTCAGCATAGGCTAACTCTTCCCCATCCCATTTGTCAAAAGAAAAGTCACCCATTTTTTCTTGAGATTGATGGAAGAGAGCTCCACTAAATCCTTTACTTTCTTATGAGGTGGAATGTGACTAAGAAACGTTTTTCATTCAATTGTCTCACCTGCCATGGCCAATTAGTCTTCCAGATCTCAGAGAAGTTGTTTTTCAGCTCTTGAGTGGTGATGGAACCTTCCTCAATCACGACAGCACACACATTGGTCAGGTTCAGCCATTTAGTAGCATCCTTGTCTTCAGACTCAATGTGGAAGAAACCTAAACCCGCATTGGCACTGCCAAAGTATTGGGTAGTGGCTTGGGGTCTGTACCATTTCAAGAAGTTATTGAGGGAAATATGCCTTAGAGGCAATAATAAAGTTGTTATTTTATATTTCCTTATTCATGATAAAGGTTTATTATTCATGCTAGAACTGTATTGGTCGGGAACCTAAATACATGTGTGAATATATAAACAAACACCGTGTCCCTAGTGAGTCTCTACTTGACTTGCTCGATGATCAAAGATGGTTAAAGTTTCCTAACATGGACATGGGCTGTCATTTGATAACGGGATCACATCATTAGGAGAATGATTTGATGGACAAGACCCATCCATTAGCTTACACTACAAAAAAAGACACATCCATGACATTTTGGGCCGAATGAAAACTTTTCTGTCATGCTTATGACACTTCTATGACGATAATTGTGACAAAACCCGGTATCATCATAGATGTGGTGGGCTCCTACTTCTATGACAAAAAATCATGATAGAAAATGGGCATTTCGTCCTGGGCGGGCCGGAGACGCGGCTGCATGACATTCTTTGGGCCGTCCATGATGGAAAAAATCATGGTAGAAGCGAGGGCGAGGAAAATATCGGGGAGTTCCCAGTTACGGTGGGTGGTCGGGGCCGAGCGATGCGCATTTCTCTCGTACACATACGCGCGTGGGTCCGAGGCATTGGGCTCTAACTGAACCCGAGCGAGACGTTCGCCTACTGAACCCGAGCGATTGCACTGCAGGCTACGCGTTACTAAACCCGAGCGATCGATCGATCCCTGGCTATTAACTGAACCTGATCGAGCGATTCCTTTACTACTACTGCTAACTGAAGCTGATCGAACCTGCTGCCTCTTGATGAACAATGAGCGTTGTTGGGGTGTTGGATGAACAGGACCCCGTGATAGTAGAGGCCGTTGTCGCTGGATGAATAGGACCCTGTGGAGGGCTGGTTGAACAGGCCCCCGTGGAGAGGGCTAGTTGAACAAGACCCCGTGGAGGGCTGGTTGAACAATAGCCGGTGGAGGGCTGGATGAACTGTAGCCCGTGGAGGGGTGGTTGAATAGGAACCCGTGGAGAGGGCTAGTTGAACAGTAGCCGGAGGAGGAGCGGTGGAGGTTGGATGAACAGGAGCTCGTGGATGAATAGTAATTGGTGGAGGCAGGAGGGAGACGTCGTGGATGAAGAGTCATAGGTGGAGGCTATAGGGGGTCAACGGTGAATGAACAATAGCCCGTGGAGTCCCGTTTTGCGATACGCCACACCCCTCTCGATGAATAGGACCACCGTTTAGATCGTAGGCGCTCCAACACAAGTCCGTTTCCTCCGTTTTGCGGTACGCCACACCCTCCCAATCAACAACACCCTGTTTCGGCTGTAGGAGCTCGAACACAAGTCCGTTTACTCCATTTTGTGGTACACTAGACCCTTGCCGATGAACAAGACCCCGTTTCGACCGTACGCGGTCGAACACAAGGTCGTTTTCCTCTGTTTTGCGGTATGCCAGACCCTGTTCCGGCTATTCCGTCCAAGCCAGTTGGCTCCAATTGAACACGACCCATTCCGACCTAGTCTATTGCCTCCCGATGAACAGGACACATTCTGACCTAGTCACTTGGATCCCGGTGAACACAATGTTGTTTCCTATGTTCCGACCCAGCCGGTTAGCTGAAGATGAACAACCCTGGCCGTCCGTATGTGCGAGTACGCGTGCCGAGACCCCGCTCATATGTATGTACATGGCCATATTTTTTGGCGTGTGGCTGTATGTACGTGTACACGGTTTAGACGGGACAACCTGAACTGCTAAGTGGGGGGCTCTACTATGACATGTGCTGCTACTTACTCAGCCACGATTCGTCATTGCAGAGCAACTGATCGACCAGTATGTACATACACGTTCACGAGAAGACAGACAACAGTACATACGCTTCGACTTGGTGGGTCCCAGCTGTCAAGGAGGATAAGGACGCACTTCTTTGCGTGCGAAGATATAGCTGCTAGGTCCCAGTTGTTAGGGGGGAATCATTTTTATTACCCGTAATAAGGACACACTTCCTTGCATGCGAAGATGTAGCTGGTGGGTCCCAACTGTCAGGGGGAGAAAACAATATTTTTCAGGGTAAAAAGGATGTAGTTACATGCATGCATCCATGGGCATAGTGCGTCCCACTGTCAGCCTCTCTCATACAATCATCTTCCGATGACTCTCGTTTGTTGACCACGTTGACCACACCATGCCGAGCGCACCAAGGCCGGTGAACGATGGCGAGGCCCCAAACTGGAATGACCTAGAGATGGGGAAGACTTAGTAGTGGAGTCGCATATGGAGAGGAGTGGGAAACTTGACTGGTTCAGGTGCGCGGCAGCACTGCTGCCCACGGGAGACGGGAGCAAGAACAGAGGTTGAAGAAGCAGCACGACTGTTAGATTAACATCCAATGGTCCAACGGCTAGAATCATTTGTTGATTAAGTTGACAAAGCACTACATACACGTCAGTTTAGTAGGCCCACAAGTCAGCCACCAAATTTGTCGGGTCCCAGCTATCATCGGGAGGAATAGTTTCTCACCAAACAAGGAGGCACTTCCTTCCGTGCGAAGATACAGTCGGTGGGTCCCAGCTGTCAGGGGGAGGAAACATTTTTTTCTAGGTTAATAAGGAGAAACTTTCCTTGCGTGCGACCATGGACTTCGTGGTTCCCAGCCGCCAGGCTTTCCATGTACAGTCCTCTTCCGATGACTCTCGTTTGTTGACCACGCCGCGCCGAGCGCAGTGAGGTGGTGGATGACGGCGAGGCCCCGGACAGGAACGACCCGGAGATGGGAAGACGCGGGAGTGGAGTCACAAATTGAGAGGAGCACAAGGGTTATAACTGGTTCTGGTGCGGCGTGGGACTGAAGTCGGTGGAGAATAACAGGAGGTGTGTGTGTGTGGGGGGGGGGGTTGGAGGGATAGCCTGGACGGCGGTTGGGTAGCGCTTCACAGCGATGCGTGCTAAGTAGAGCCGCTAGCCGCCGGAGGCCGGAGCAGGCCATCTCGGCAACACTGGAGGAAGAAGACGAGAGATTGAAGGTGCATGCCGGCCGGTGGATATAAATCCAATGGTTGTGGATGTCATAATCATTTGTTGACCAAGTTGACAATGCCTTGCGTAGGCTTCGACCTATTGGCCCACATGTCAGCCTGCAAAAATGTGGCATATATTTAACCATGTTTTTTAGAATTTACAGTCCATTTGCTGGGCTAGGTGAACAAATAATTTCGCGTCAATGCGGCCCATTTAATGTTTTCTAAAAAATCCCAGCCCATTTGCACTTTCTTGAAATACACAAATTAGTTGGGTTTGTTCTATATATAATGTTAGGTTAGAAGGAGCAATTAATATCAAAAATAAACCGAAGCGACACATTTCTTATATATAAAATTAACAAATTAGGGAGTTATTGCTCAAAACAAAAATGAGCGCGTTATTATTACATTGGTCCTTCAAATCTTCGCAAGCTTTTGTATGCAATCACCAGGATTTTCCTTACCTATGAGTTAAAAACAACCAGGATTTTTCTTGCCAACTTCTGTTAAACATTTAGTTTTGTAAGTTAATAAGACGCGGGATGTTTTTATAATGTATATATAAGTCTCTATTAAATATACAAGAATAGTTATAATATAAACATATATAATGTGGTTAGAAGGGAAAACATAAATAGGACACATCATTATTCTTATATATAGATAAATAGAACATAGATCTGTGCTTTATTTAAAAAATACATTGGGCTGTCGATCTTTAAGAAAAAGTAAAACCTACGCTGGGAGGCCCATAGGCCGGTACGTACATGATGGAGCTTAAAAAATAAGTTGAAACCACTGTCTCAGTATGTCATGGGCTACGCATGTTAAAAAACAAAACCTAGGCCTAGCTGATACTTGTTCGCCCTCTGGAAAAAAATGATGCCAACTAGATCCCCGATACCCCTTTCCCGCAACAACAACAACAAAAAAAGATCCCCGATACCCCTGAAAAAAAAGCTCCCCGATGACAGTCATCGTTGGAAATTTATTTCGTTTATTGAATAAGGTTGACAAACCCGTGGGTCCCAACGTCAGTATACAATTTAGAGGAAGCTTTTTTTCCAATGGGGCACTTGCTTGCGTACTGGTGGGTCCCCACTGTCAGTCTCTTGGTGTACAGTCCTCTCCAGATTCCTCTCGTTTGTTGAGCATGTTGACAACGGCATACGGCGGCGCCACGGCGAACGCACACGGACGGGAAAGAACCGGAGTCGGGGAAGACGCCTTCATTCTTTCGAACATACTGCACTAGCCCGGTGGTCGCAGCCCTCTCACCCAAAACTTGTACTACCTGATACGTCCATTTTGCATCATGCTTTTATATCGATATTTATTGCATTATGGGCTGTTATTTCACATTATGTCACAATACTTATGGCTATTCTATCTTATTTTACATGGTTTACATAAGGGGGGAGAATGCTGGCAGCTGGAATTCTAGGCTGGAAAAGGAGCAAATATTAGAGACCTATTCTGCACAACTCCAAGTCTGGAAACTCCATGGAATACCTTATAATAAATAATGAAAAATCCTCGCCAAAGATGAAGACCAGGGGGCCCACACCCTTCTCACGAGGGTGGGGGGCGCCCCCGTAGGGCGCGGCCCCTACCTCATGGGCCCCCTGGTGGCTCTCCGATGACCATCTTCTCCTATATGAAGTCTTTCGTCGAGAAAAAAAAATAAGAAGCAACCTTTCGGGACGAAACTCTGCCGGCACGAGGCGGAACCTTGGCGGATCCAATCTAGAGCTCCGGCAAAGCTGTTCTACCGGGGAAACTTCCCTCCCAGAGGGGGAAATCATCGCCATCGTCATCACCAACGCTCCTCTCACTGGGAGAGGGCAATCTCCATCAACATCTTCATCAGCACCATCTCATCTCAAAACCCTAGTTCATCTCTTGTATCCAATTCTTGTCTCTAAGTCCGGGATTGGTGCTAGTAGGTTGCTAGTAGTGTTAATTACTCCTTGTAGTTGATGCTAGTTGGTTTAATTGGTGGAAGATCATATGTTCAGATCCTATATGCATATCAATACCCCTCTAATTATGAACATGTTTATGCTTTGTGAGTAGTTACGTTTGTTCCTGAGGACAAGGGAGAAGTCTTGCTATTAGTAGTCATGTGAATTTGGTATTCGTTCGATATTTTGATGAGATGTATATTGTCTAGCCTCTAGTGGTGTTATGTGAACGTCGACTACATAACACTTCACCATTATTTGGGCCTAGAGGAAGGCATTGGGAAATAATAAGTAGATGATGGGTTGCCAGAGTGACAAAAGCTTAAACCCCAGTTTATGCGTTGCTTCGTAAGGGGTTGATTTGGATCCATATGTTTCATGCTATGGTTAGGTTTACCTTAATACTTTTGTTGTAGTTGCGGATGATTGCAATAGAGGTTAATCATAAGTGGTATGCTTGTTCAATTAAGAACATCACCCAAGCACCGGTCCACCCACATATCAAATAATCAAAGTACCGAACGTGAATCATATGAGCGTGATGAAAACTAGCTTGACGATATTCCCATGTGTCCTCGGGAGCGCCTTTCCTTATATAAGAGTTTGTCTAGGCTTGTCCTTTGCTACAAAAAGGATTGGGCCACCTTGCTGCACTTTATTTACTTTCGTTACTTGTTGCTCGTTACAAATTATCTCATCACAAAACTATCTGTTACCACTTATTTCAGTACTTGCAGAGAATACCTTGCTGAAAACCGTTTATCATTTCCTTCTACTCCTCGTTGGGTTCGACACTCTTACTTATCGAAAGGACTACGATAGATCCCCTATACTTGTGGGTCATCAAGACTCTTTTCTGGCGCCGTTGCTGGGGAGTGAAGCGCCTTTGGTAGGTGGAATTTGGTAAGGAAAAATTTATATAGTGTGCTGAAATTTACTGTCACTTGTTACTGTGGAAAGTAACCCTCTGAGGGGCTTGTTCGGGGTATCTTCACCCCGACCAGTAGAGCAAAGAGTTGCTCCTCAACCTACTGAACCTATTTAAAATGAAATTCCTTATGAGTATCCTTCGAGTATGATAGAAAAACTGCTAGCTAATCCTTTTACAGGAGATGGAACAAAGCATCCTGATGAACACCTAATATATGTGGATGAAGTTTGTGGATTATTTAAGCTTGCAGGTATACCCAATGATGTTGCTAAGAAGAAGGTCTTCCCTTTATCTTTGAAGGGAGACACATTGACATGGTATAGGCTATGTGATGATATGGGATCATGGAACTATAGAAGATTGTGGGTGTACTAAGAGTAGGGGTACCCTAGTATCCCGAACGTGTGCACGGGCAGTCGCAGCATCCCGCGGCAAGGCTTGCCGGGTGACCGCCAAGACCCTCCGCGGCTACTTTGAAGACCATTCAAGAACAAAGTACTCGGACCAAGACCCCGGCCAGAGGAGCTTGCCGGGAAGGCTATCAAAAGCCTCCCAAGGCCCCGGCAAGAGGAGCTTGCCGGGAAGGCCAACCAAGGCATACTAAGAAAACTTGCCGCGACACGCCACGCGTCCCGGCAAGGCCCGGTGAGCGACAAGCTCCCGGGCGCGACAAGACAACAACCGCGGCAAGGCGCTTGCCGCGGTGAACCGCCTCTCCGAGCCCGCGCTCCAGCACGCCCGCCCACGTGTCGCTCCCCCAGCCCATTGTGGCGGGAGGCCGTGCAGCTAGGGGTGCGTGGTGGCAAGCAGGCGCTGACAAGATCACCATCGTGGCAAACGGTGCCGTCCCTAGAGGTCCCTTTCGGTACTGTTTAGGCGACGCAGACGGGCATTTAATGCCCTTGTCCCCTGCCGTCAGGGTTAGGTATGATAACACTGTAGCAGGTAGCTGTGCCTACTACAGCACCTAGCTGCCCCTACTACAGCACCTTTCCATTTTTGCCCTTGACCTCCGTTGCTCTATGTCGGTAACCCCTTGAGCATATAAAAGGAGGCCCGAGTGCAAGCGGGGGGGGGGACGCCATTCCAACACCCACGCTCGGTCTTGCTAGTCGCTGGTGTGTACTGTAGCACCCCGCTCCCGAGCTAGAAATCAATACCAAACCACAAAGCAGGAGTAGGGTTTTACGCATCCGTGCGGCCCGAACCTGGGTAAATCGCTCGCGTGCTTCGCCTCGATTTACTCTTTGCACGACCAATCGCTCGCGTGCTTCGCCTCGATCTGCTCTTTGCGCGACCTCCGCCCCCGCCGAACTGAAAGGGACCCGGTCCGCCGGTCCCATAGGTGTCCGTGGATCAGCGACCCCGGCATCTTTGGCGCGCCAGGTAGGGGGCTCTCGAAGTTGTGTGAACCAGATCCGGCGTCCTCGCGGGCTAGATCTTCATCGTCCTCAGATCCGGCGTCCTCTCGGGCTAGATCTTCATCATCTTCATCAACGTGCCACCGAAGAAGAAAGTTTTGGAGGCAGCTGCTCCGTCCGCGCCGAGCCAACCACCGCCGGAGCAAACGGTCGGTGGGGCAGACGCCGGCGGAAGGGCGGGCGTCGACGAGGGAGCTCGCGGTGCTGCCAGGTCCAAGGACAAGGCTGCACTGCCCATCGACGGCGTAGCCGGCTCCCACAACGACCGGGGGCACTCCAAGACCTCGGCGTCCGTGCATGCACCGTGCCCATCTCAGAAGGCGCGGGACCGGCAATGCCATGGTACTCACGGTACCATGCGTTCGCTAGATCCGGATCGAGCTGGTGGATCTCGGAGCGCTCAGGACCACCATGCGCGTCAACCTGCTGGCGCGAGCGAGACACGGTCGCCTGGACGGGATACTGCTCCTTCTAACGTGGTTAGAAGTCCGAGCATATCCCGCTCCTCGCACCGTTCGCCACCGCCACCCGCCACCGCAGCAGAAGCTCTGGCGCGAGCTCAGCTGCTCCTAGACTACCCTCCAACGGCGGACAAGATCGATGACTGGAGGGCCACTATCCAGAGTCTCATCGGCCTCGCCAACGGCGACGCTCCACGGCAGCCAAGCACGTCGCAGCCGCAGTGAGTCAGCCAGGCACGGACCGGTGGTGACAAGACTGGTGGGGGTGCAACTACTGTGCACTCCCCACCCCGAAGGCCAAGATCGCTGACTCGCCGGATCCGCCTCGACAGCGACTCCACCGCGTCGTCAGATCCGCGAGCCCGTTGCGATCAGCGCCAAGTTCTTCAAGAGCGACAGCGGGAAGACGCTCGTACTCGCATCGAGCGCCGGAGAGAAGCGCGGCGTCAATCAGACCAGCGCGCTGGGCCCTCTGTTGACATGCATGCGCCAGGGGAACCAGGTGACTTGCCGTACACGGTAGGTTTCCCTGCGTTCACTCGCGAGCTGCGGCAAGTCCAGTGGCCCAATACGAAGAACTTCAAGCCAGACGTACCAGAGAAGTACGACGGCAAGTTGCATCCGTCGGAGTTCCTCAGCATCTACACCATCGCGGTGCTGGCTGCTGGGGGACGGGACGACAAGATCCTTGCCAACTACTTCCCGCTGGTGCTTAAGCCCAACGTCAGGTCCTGGCTCATGCACTTGCCGGACAACTCCGTATCCTCCTGGGCAGACCTGTGCCATCAGTTTGTTGGCGCCTTCACAGGTGGCCACAAACCGCATGGCCAAGAGAGCGATCTTCATCTGCTCGTCCAGAAGGACGGAGAGCCCCTGCGCCAGTACATCCAGAGGTTCAGCCGTGTGCACCACAACATCCCAAATATCCACCCTGCCGCGGTAATCAGCGCGTTCCATCAGAACGTGCGTAACCGCAGGATGCGGGAGGAGATGGCGATGTGCAAGATTCGGGACGTCAGCGAGCTATATGCCCTGACCGACAAATGTGCACGCGCTGAGGAAGGGAGGAAATTCCCCGGAGAAAGCACTGGGGCAGAAGGATCTGACAGTGAGGATGCTGCCCCGGCAAAGAAAAACCGGCGGCGCAACAGGAAGAAGAAGGGCAAGGAGGTGCTGGTCGTTGAGCAGTCCGGCGATGAAGGTGGCGCCAAGAAGGCTACAGTTGGTAGCTCCGGCAAGGAAGTTGCCGCGTGCACCAACTGTCAGGCTGTGGCGGTCGCCGACAAGTGGGACGGCTCCGACAAGCGATATTGCAAGATTCACCGCACCAAGGGCCACGACCTCCAAAGCTGCAAGAAGGTCGAGCAACTCGTCCAGCAGCAGAAGGCTGAGTACGAGCGGCGCGACAAGGAGAGGGCCCAAGGGAGTGCTGGAGAATCCGGCAAGAAGCGCGCCGGACGGGAAGAACGCCGCGGCAAGGCCAAGCAGCGGCAAGGAGACAGACCTCCCCGCGGTCGCGACAAGGATGAAGACGACGATGACGACGAAGACATGGATGACGTTGAGACCAGTGAGCAGGAGTTTCAGAAAGCCACAGAGGTCTTGTGCGTTGACGGTGGTGCTTCTCTGCATACCTCGCACCGCCAACTCAAACAGTGGGTGCGGGAAGTCAATGCAGCAGAACCACCCATCGAATCACGCAAACTTCTGAAGTGGTCCAGCACGCCTATCATCTTTGATATTGAGGACCACCCTGATCGCACAACTGCGGTCGGGTGTCTGCTGATGTTGGTTTCACCAACAATCCGCAACCTCAAAGTCACCAAGATGCTATTTGACGGCGGGGCTGGCTTAAACCTGATCTCCTCCGCTGTACTCCGAAAACTCCAGATCCCTGATAGCGAGCTCGAAGAGACCGGCACATTCCAAGGAATCAATCCGGGAAGGAGCAAGCCGAAGGGGAAGGTCACGCTGCCGGTGACATTTGGCAGCGAGCTCAACTTCAGGACTGAGAGGGTCACATTTGACGTTGCCGATATTCCATTGCCTTACAATGGGATACTTGGCCGTCCAACACTCGCCAAGTTCATGGCAGCCTCTCATTATGCGTATAACATGCTGAAGATGCCAGGCCCGATAAGCGTCATTCCTGTCCTCGGCGACAAGAAGGATGCTCTTATCTGTGCCGACAAGATCTACCGGGAAGCAGCAGCCACGGCAGATCGCAACCCACTTGCCGCTGAAGCTCCCGGGGGGAACAAGACCAAGTCCGGCAAGAGTTCCGGTGCCCACTCCGGCAAGCGCACCTCTTCGGAGTGCTGCACTGCCGTCGAGGACGCACCATCGAGCTCCACCGGCAAGGGCAAGAAGATGATGGCAGCTCCGCCAGAGACGAAGAAGGTATCCGCCAAGGAGGACGACACTGGTGGTACCTTCACCATCAGTGCCGCGCTTGACCCTAAATAGGAAAGCGCGCTCGTTACTTTCCTGCGGGCGAATGTCGACGTGTTTGCATGGCAGCCGTCTGACATCCCTGGTGTTCCCAGGAAAGTGATTGAGCACCACCTTGCCGTCTGTCCCCATGCGCGACCCGTCAAGCAGAAAGTCAGGAAGCTGGCTGTGGAGCGCCAAGAATTCATTGCAGAAGAGATCAAGAAACTGGAAGCAGCAGGCCTTGTCAGAGGAGTGCTCCATCCCACGTGGTTGGCCAATCCTGTAGTCATGCGCAAGGCAAACGGGAAATGGAGGCTTTGTATCGATTTTACCGATGTTAACAAAGCTTGTCCCAAAGACCCATTTCCTTTGCCGCGCATTGACCAGATTGTTGACTCCACAGCCGGATGTGATTTGCTTTCATTTCTTGATGCATACTCAGGGTATCATCAGATCTTCATGGCAGAAGAGGATGAGGAGAATACCGCATTTATTACTCCATGTGGCACGTACTGTTTCGTACGGATGCCTTTCGGATTAAAAAATGCTGGTTCGACATTTGCAAGAGTAGTCCATATTGCTCTTGAGCCACAAATACACAGAAATGTAGAAGCCTACATGGACGATATAGTGGTCAAGAGCAAGGACAGAGCAACCCTGATTCAAGACTTAGATGAGACCTTTGCAAATCTGCGCAAGATCAGCCTCAAGCTCAACCCAGAGAAGTGTGTGTTTGGAGTTCCCTCCAGCAAGCTTCTCGGGTTCTTCGTGTCTCAGCGGGGAATTGAAGCCAATCCCGACAAGATCAAGGCCATTGAGCAGATTGAAGCACCAAAGCGCGTCAAGGATGTGCAGAAGCTTGCCGGCTGCGTGGCTGCTCTCAGCAGGTTTATCTCTTGGTCTGCTGAGCGCGCCCTGCCGTTTTTCAAATCATTGAAAAAGGCAGGTCCAATGAAATGGACTCCGGAAGCGGAGGCCGCGCTGCAAGACCTGAAGAGATACCTGTCCTCCCCTCCAATACTTGTCGCGCCTAAACCACAAGAGAGGTTGCTACTGTACATAGTGGCAACCAATCAAGTGGTTAGTGCTGCGTTAGTGGCAGAAAGGGAGGCAGATGATGAGCCCGCAACCGCGGCAAGCGCATCCAGCGACAAGCAGGGAGCTTCCCCGGCAAGCTCTGGTCCCGACAAAGATGGGTCTGCGCAAATGCACGAGGAGACACAGAAGAAAATGGTGCAGCGCCCAGTTTACTTTGTCAGTTCCCTCCTGCAGGGGGCTAGGTCAAGGTACTCTGGTGTGCAGAAATTGCTTTTCGGCCTTCTCATGGCCTCGAGAAAGCTGCGCCATTACTTCCAAGCACACGAGATCACAGTTGTCACTCGCTTTCCGCTGAAGAGGATACCGCAGAATCCAGAAGCGACAGGCAGAATTGCTGAGTGGGCACTGGAACTGTCAAGCTTTGGCCTCAAGTTTGTAAGCACTTCAACTATCCAGAGCAGAGCATTGGCAGAATTCATAGCAGAGTGGACGCCAACACCAGATGAAGAAATTCCAGAAACGAGCATCCCCGACAAGGAAGCAAGCAAAGAATGGCTGATGTACTTTGATGGTGCCTTTTCGCTGCAAGGCGCCGGCGCTGGTGTGCTGCTTATCGCACCCACCGGAGAGCACCTCAAGTACGTAGTCCAGATGCGCTTTCCCAAGGAGCAAGCAACAAACAATACTGCAGAGTATGAGGGATTGCTTGCCGGTCCCAGGATCGCGGCAGACCTTGGGATAAAGAAGCTCATTGTCAGGGGTGACTCACAGCTTGTCGTCCTCCAAGTAAACAAGAATTATCAGAGTCCGTTGATGGAAGCTTACGTCGACGAAGTGAGAAAGCTAGAAGAGCGCTTTGACGGCCTGCAAATGGAGCACGTTCCAAGAGCTCAGAACGCCATTGCTGATGGCCTGTCAAAGTGCGCCGCACTTAAGCTGCCTGTGGAACCAGGGATCTTTGTGCTCAAGCTGACTCAACCGTCCGTAACACCATCAACTGGACAGAGCAAGAAGAGGAAGTTGATTCCTGGTGACTATCTACCGGCAGAGCTTCCCGAAGCCGCCGCCAAGAAGGTCCCCAAGATCAACGCCGAAGGCGCTGAGGAGCAGTCTGCTCCGGCAAGCCCTAGGTCTTATTCCGTTGAAGCAGAAGCTCCCGGCAAGCTTGTTGGGGAACGTCACGCTCCGGCAGAGACATAGCTTCTCGCCGTAGAAGCGGATATTCCCGCGGCAACCTCCAAGATCAACACCAAGAGCGCTGAGGAGCAAAATGCTCCGGCAAGCCCTAGGGTTTGTTCCGTCGAAGCAGAAGCTCCCGATAAGTTTTGCTCCGGCAAGCTTGTCGGGGAACGTCAAGCTCCGGCAGAGCCACAGGTTCTTGCCGTGGAAGCGGATGTTCCCGCAGCAGCAGATTTGCCTTTAGTCCTTGTTGTCGAGTCACAAGCTCCAGCATGGGCACAGCAGATTGTCCGTTTCCTTCAGACAGGAGAACTTCCCGAAGAGCCAGAAGAAGCCGAAAGAGTAGCCCGGTAGTCAAGTTTGTACTAGTTCGTCGACAAGACACTGTACAGAAGAAGACTCAACGGTGTGAAATTGAGGTGCATTCACCGGGAAGACGGACAGAAGCTGTTGGCAGAGATACACGGAGGCATATGTGGTCACCACATTGGCGCAAGAGCACTTGTCGGCAAAGCATTCCGGCAAGGTTTCTTCTGGCCAACAGCCCTCCAGGATGCAACTGCACAAGTAACCAAGTGTGAAGCGTGCCAGTTCCATTCCAAGCAGATACACCAGCCAGCTCAAGCTCTCCAGACGATCCCTTTATCCTGGCCATTTTCGGTCTGGGGGCTCGACATCCTCGGCCCCTTTCCCCGAGCTGTCGGGGGCTTTGAGTACTTGTACGTTGCAATCGACAAGTTCACAAAGTGGCCGGAAGTGGAACCAGTGAGGAAGGTGACCGCACAGTCAGCCGTCAAGTTCTTCAGGTCGATTGTTTGCCGCTTCGGGATCCCTAACAGGATAATCACCGACAACGGTACACAATTCACAAGCCACACCTTCATGCAATATGTCCAAGATCTTGGCGCCAAGATCTGCTTCGCTTCTGTTGCTCACCCGAGAAGCAACGGTCAAGCGGAGAGGGCAAATGTTGAAGTGCTGCGCGGGCTCAAGACCAGAACTTTCGACATGCTGCACAAGTGTGGAAGAAACTGGATCGAGGAGCTACCGGTGGTTCTTTGGTCGATCAGAACGACGCCAAATCGAGCCACTGGACAGACACCCTTTGCTCTAGTCTATGGAGCAGAGGCAGTTATCCCCACGGAACTCGTATACGGGTCACCTCGAGTGCTCGCCTATGATGAGCTTGAGCAAGAGCGGCTGCGGCAAGATGACGCGCTGCTCCTTGAGGAAGATCGTCTTCAGGCTGCTGTGCGAGCTGCTCGCTACCAGCAAGCTTTGCGCCGCTACCATAGCCGCAAAGTTAACGCCAGAAGTCTCGAGGAAGGCGACCTTGTTCTTCGGCGCGTTCAGTCGGCCAAGAATTCCAATAAGTTGACGCCGAAGTGGGAAGGCCCTTACCGGGTGAAACGAGTCACTAGGCCTGGCGCTGTCCGCCTTGAGACCGAAGATGGCATTCCAGTGAGCAACTCCTGGAACATCGAGCATCTTCGTAAGTTTTACCCGTAAGGCGCGGTTGTCGGGCCCTGCCCGGCAACCACCCTTTTGTACAAGTCTTGCCGCTGTTGCATGTAATCCTTTGTACAAAGCCAGGCGCAGACCCTGAGCACCAGTAAATGAAGCGCTGCTACCCCGGGGTTAGAGCATGCATGCTAGGTCGAGTCTCGTCCTTGGTTAGGGTTGATAGTGCCTAACAGCGGCTAACCCCTAGCTTAGAGGTCGAGTGTCCGTCCCTTTGCTTTTCCTTCATTCGCAGGGCTCGCATATCCTGGCCAGACCGCTTAAGGACGAAAAGGAGAAGAAGGGCGCGCCGGCACCCGGGCCCCGGCAAGCCAGTGTTGCTGGGGGCTGCGAATGCCAAGATTCGTCCCCGGCAAGCCAGAGTTACCGGGGGCTGCGATATCAGATAAGTCTTTCATCCCTCATCATGCACCCTCTTATGGACTGGGGAATGCGAAACCGCGTTTCTTCCCGAAAACTGCCGTGCTCCCTCAACTCTAGGCCCTGGAGCGCGTTCCCAGGGCCAAGTTGGGTCGTAGTCGCGACAGCAAAGGGATGAAACGAGGAGGCCGCCCCCACCTCGTTCCCGCCTCCGTCAAAGGCGTGAGAAAGGTCGAGCGACGTGGGAAGGCGGCAGGGCCTGTTGCCGGGAGATGAAATGTCTGTCCGAGGGATACTAAGGGTTTGCTCCTTGGCGTGGGTTCGACCCGCGAGACGAATAACCCGGCAAGCATCCCCTTTTCATTAAAAAACATCCCACTCAGGTACAGTCCATAGAGGATGAAAAACATGAAAGAGAGGATTACAAGTTTTAGATGCAGCTAAGGCCCGAGGGCTTACAAATTAAAAAGATAAGGTGCCCGTAATCCCTTTCCTGTCCCTCTCTTCAGGAGGTAGGTCAAGGAGGCGAAAAGGGGAAAAGGGGCGCCTAGGCGAGCTACAGGTGCCAGAAGACACCAAGAGAACATCCCGGGGGGCCGACCGAGGGCTTGACGGTGATGGCGACGCTGGAAGCGGGGCTCGAAGACGGGGCGCAGGACGTCAGCACGCTGTCGAGGGCACCACGCCCTCGTACTCCGACCTGACGGCCTTGCCGCCAGCCCTCTTCCCCTTCCGCAGCCTCCCTATGCCAGCCGCCCAAGGAGACGCCCCCGGGGAGTTCGAGGAGCCGGCGACACGGATGATGGGGTCGCCGGTGCCGCGCGGAGCGGCGCCCGACACCTAGTCGGACTCGCCATCCCGCCGCCCGCTACCCTCATCGTCGCTGTCGCTCCCCACCTCGTCACTCTCGCTCGAGGGGGAGCCTTCACTATCGGAGGAGCTGTCCACGCAGCACTTCGCCCGGGTGCCGAAGCACCCGAAGGCCTTGACGGAGAGGAGATCGCCCTCCATCAACTTAAAATGGAGGGTAAATCCCTCCATCAAGCTGTGGATACGGGCGAACGTCTTCCACCCTCGGTCAAGATACATCACATTAGGGGCTGGGAATACAACGCGGACTCGCGTGCCGCTGATCCCACAGCCACTCATGTGCAGTCTCAGTGTCTCGGGCGGGTCCAACTCCATCGCGCTCGCGAACGGGGCTGGAAGGCGGAGGCGACGACAAGGCGCCCGGCGCAGCCTGACGAAGAACTCGCAAGGGTTGTCCCCTATATGGACCGCCGCGGGGAGAGGAACCGCCGGCGGAGGCGAAGCTGGCGCGCCGCCCCGTCCGCCTCTTCCCCGAACGCCTCGACCTCGTCCTCGGCCTCGTCCACGACCTCGCCCCCTCCCTCTTCCCCTTATGGCTGGCTCCGCGACCACGGGTGCGGGAGAGGGAGAGGTGCGCTGCCCGGCGGCGACCCTTGCCGCCACCGATGAAGGGCCAGGGTTCCCTTTCTCCATGGCGGATGAGAGAAAGGGGAGCAGAAGCTGAAGAAAGGAGGAAATGGGAGAGTGTGGGTTTCTGTGCTCCCCTCCCGCTCTTTATAAAGGAGCGAGGTGGGGGCTCGGCCGCCCCGCTCAGCGAATCAAGGCACGGGAAGGGCAGGGAGTCGGGCCCGACCCGCTGCCTCTGCTCGCGACAGCCCAGTTCCCCACTTCCACCGCCCGCGACTCCGGGCGCATGGGAGCCGCGTGGCGGGGATGCAGAACCAAGGCGACGGATGAGCCGGCCTCGAAAAACCGCGCACCGGCCCCGTCCAGTAAATGCGCCACGCCCCCACGCCTACCTCCGTTTAAGGAGGAGGGCGTGAACCGTCCCCTTCATCATGGCCTGACGCATGATCGCGGGGCTTAACCCCGCGTACGCCGCCCGCGTCACCCACGACGCCGCGTTTGACGCGTGCCGTTCTGGGCGTGCGCGGTGGAAGCGGAGAGGTATGCAGCGTGACCTAGGCCGCGCTTGCCCGTGCACTGTTTTGGGCCTGGCCCAATAGCGCTCGGCACCGTGTCTGGCCCAGGCCCGGGGGCTCCTGTCGGTGTACTAGAGTAGGGGTACCCTAGTATCCCGAACCTGTGCACGGGCAGTCGCAGCATCCCGCGGCAAGGCTTGCCGGGTGACCGCCAAGACCCTCCGCGGCTACTTTGAAGACCATTCAAGAACAAAGTACTCGGACCAAGACCCCGGCCAGAGGAGCTTGCCGGGAAGGCTATCAAAAGCCTCCCAAGGCCCCGGCAAGAGGAGCTTGCCGGGAAGGCCAACCAAGGCATACCAAGAAAACTTGCCGCGACACGCCACGCGTCCCGGCAAGGCCCGGTGAGCGACAAGCTCCCGGGCGCGACAAGACAACAACCGCGGCAAGGCGCTTGCCGCGGCGAACCGCCTCTCCGAGCCCGCGCTCCAGCATGCCCGCCCACGTGTCGCTCCCCCGAGCCCACGTGGCGGGAGGCCGTGCAGCTAGGGGTGCGTGGTGGCAAGCAGGCGCTGACAAGATCACCATCGTGGCAAACGGTGCCGTCCCTAGAGGTCCCTTTCGGTACTGTTTAGGCGACGCAGACGGGCATTTAATGCCCTTGTCCCCTGCCGTCAGGGTTAGGTATGATAACACTGTAGCAGGTAGCTATGCCTGCTACAGCACCTAGCTGCCCCTACTACAGCACCTTTCCATTTTTGCCCTTGACCTCCGTTGCTCTATGTCGGTAACCCCTTGAGCATATAAAAGGAGGCCCGAGTGCAGCGGGGGGGGGGACGCCATTCCAACACCCACGCTCGGTCTTGCTAGTCGCTGGTGTGTACTGTAGCACCCCGCGCTCCCGAGCTAGAAATCAATACCAAACCACAAAGCAGGAGTAGGGTTTTACGCATCCGTGCGGCCCGAACCTGGGTAAATCGCTCGCGTGCTTCGCCTCGATTTACTCTTTGCACGACCAATCGCTCGCGTGCTTCGCCTCGATCTGCTCTTTGCGCGACCTCCGCCCCCGCCGAACTGAAAGGGACCCGGTCCGCCGGTCCCATAGGTGTCCGTGGATCAGCGACCCCGGCAAAGATTGAAATTGGAATTTCATCAAAAGTATTACCCTATGCATCTTGTTCATCGTGACCGCAATTATATATATAATTTTTGGCCTCGTGAAGGAGAAAGCATCGCTCAAGCTTGGGGGAGGCTTAAATCAATGTTATATTCATGCCCCAATCATGAGCTTCCAAGAGAAACAATTCTTCAAAAAAATTATGCTCGGCTTTCTGAAAATAATCGCAGCATGCTCGATACTTCTTGTGCTGGCTCTTTTATGATCAAGACTATTGGATTTAGATGGGATTTATTGGATAGAATTAAACGCAACTCTGAAGATTGGGACCTTGACAATGGTAAGGAGTCAGGTATGACACCTAAGTTTGATTGTGTTAAATCTTTTATGGATACCGATATTTTCCGTAAGTTTACCACTAAATATGGACTTGATTCTGAGATAGTAGCTTCTTTCTGTGAATTTTTTGCTACTTATGTTGATCTCCCTAAGGAGAAGTGGTTTAAATATCATCCTCCCATAGAAGTAAAAGTAGCTGCACCTATTAAAGTTGAAGAAAAGACTGTCACTTATAATGATCATATTGTTCCTACTTGTTATGTTGAGAAACCACCTTTCCCTGTTAGGATAAAGGATCATGCTAAAGCTTCAACAGTGGTTCGTAAAAGCAATATTAAAACATATACACCTCCTGAGCAAGTTAAAGTTGAACCTAATATTGCTATTGTTAAAGATCTCTTGTCTGATAATATAGATGGGCATGTTATTTATTTCTGTGATGAAACTGCTAGAATTGCTAAACCCCGTGATACAGATAAACCTAGACCTGTGATAGGCATGCCTGTTATTTCTGTTAAAATAGGAGATCATTGTTATCATGGCTTATGTGATATGGGTGCTAGTGCTAGTGCAATACCTATTGACTTATACAACAAAATTATGCATGACATCGCACCTGTTGAGTTAGAAGAAATTGATGTTACTATTAAACTTGCTAATAGAGATACTATTTCACCAATGGGAATTGTTAGAGATGTTGAAGTCTTGTGTGGGAAAACTAAATATCCTGCTGATTTTCTTGTTCTTGGTTCCCCACAAGATAGCTTTTGTCCCATTATATTTGGTAGACCCTTCTTAAATACTATTAATGCTAAGATAGACTGCGAAAAGAATGTTGTTACTATTGGCCTAGATGATATGACTCATGAGTTTAATTTCTCTAAATTTAGTAAATAACACCGTGAAGAAGAATTGCCTAGTAAGGATGAAATTATTGGTCTTGCTTCTATTGCTGTACCTCCTAATGATCCTTTAGAACAATATTTGCTAGACCATGAGAATGATATGTTTATGAATGAAAGAAGGGAAATAAATGAAGTATTCTTTAAACAAGAACCTATGCTGAAACACAATTTGCCTGTTGAAATCCTAGGGGATCCCCCTCCACCTAAGGGTGATCCCGTGTTTGATCTTAAACCATTGCCTGATAATCTTAAATATGCTTATCTTGATGAAAAGAAGATATATCCTATTATTATTAGTGCTAACCTTTCAGAGCATGAAGAAGAAAGATTATTGGAAACTCTGAAGAAGCACCGTGCTGCTATTGGATATACTCTTGATGATATTAAGGGCATTAGTCCCACTCTATGTCAACATAAAATAAATTTGGAAGCATATGCCAAACCAGTTGGTGATCCTCAACGACGTCTGAATCCTAAAATGAAAGAAGTGGTAAGAAAAGAAATACTAAAGCTTCTGGAGGCAGGTATAATTTATCTCGTTGCTGATAGTCAGTGGGTAAGTCCTGTTCATTGTGTCCCTAAGAAGGGAGGTATTACTGTTGTTCCTAATGATAAAGATGAATTGATTCCACAAAGAATTATTACAGGTTATAGGATGGTAATTGATTTCCGCAAATTAAATAAGGCTACTAAGAAAGATCATGTAGCGACCCGACCTCAGATGGTCAAGTCTCTGTGCTTCAGTGTCATCCCTGGATCGGTAATGCTGACACACACAGTACTCGAAGGGTTTATAACAGAGTAGCAATCACACACTATTACATCGAATGTCTCCAAAGAGAACTTATTACAATAATATGGCTTAAGGCCATCTAATGCGATAACAGCGGAAGGCTTGGAAGATAAGGTGAATCCATCAACTCCATCGGCATAGCTGAGCTGCACGGCAACGACCTAACGAACCTTACTCCTCGTCTGAAAAGTCTGCAACATAATACGCTGCAGCCCGAAAACGGGTCAGCACATGGAATATGCTGGCAATATAACACAGTAGAGCAGAAACATAATAATGCTATCACTACATGCATATATGGCTGGTGGAAAGCTGTATGGTTGTAGTTTTGCGAAAAGCCAATTTTTCCCTACAACAACGGAATAGATTTTAATTTTACTATCATGGTGGTTGAAACATCATTGAGAAGGTAACCCCAACTCAATCCCAATTAAAGTGATTAACATCCCAACAGTATTAATTAAGCATGGTGAGATACATGTGATAACCCAAGTACTAGATACTCAAGAATTGTCCATAACCAGGACACGGCTAACCATGATTAGATTGTACACTCTAAAGAGGTTTGCCCACTTTTCCCCACAAGACTCGATCGCCTCCGTTGGATTTCTCGCACTACATGGTGTTTGAGAAACGGATGACCGAGACACAGTCTTTCAGAAACGTTAACTCTCTACTCCGGGTAGACCATACCAAACCTACAAAACCCACTACCTGCTGATCTACCTCTTCAAGAGCTTCACGTAACTTACTCAACTACGCTAGAGCCCATAATAGCTTGTGGCTGCACACGGAAGTTTCTAGCATGAATCATCTCAGTTCCCTTTGAGCCTGGGTGGCGGTCCATAGGAAGATCACACGGGTACCCCGGGATTTCCAAAAAAAACAGACAACACTGGGTTCCCCAGGTGCCTCAATCCACCCAGTTGTTTGATTAAGTTGCCACCTTAAGTTGAACCATTAATTAAGAATCTCACATCTGACATGAATTTCACTCAAACCCAAACCACGTCTACGAGCATAGCATAGCAATAAGCAATACGTAGAAGTAACTCCCAAGGGTTTGAATGTAACAGGGCAATAGGTTCTACCTCAGCAACTACGTCCCAACCCACAAGTTAATGACATCCTAATCATGCAATGTTTGAGGATTGGAACTAATGCATAAAAACTGGGTAATAATGGGATATGATCAAAGTGTTACTTGCCTTGCTGACGATCCGCGAATCCTAGAGACTCGTAGTAACACGCTTCGCACTCCGGGAATGATATCGCAAGCAAACAATATCATACATAAGTAAGAAGCAATGATGCACAAGCAAAACTCAAATAAGAGAGGTTGACCAGAAAGTTCAAATTAAGAACTCCGGTTCGCAAAAAGAATCAAAACAAACAAAGCAACGAAACTCAAACGGCGAAAGAAAGAAGCTTCGTTTACTAATCTGAAACTAGGTCAAATTTTACAGTAGCAAAACTTGTTTGAGTTGGTTAAATGGAAAGAGGGTTTCGAGACGAAACTCCAGGCGCTTGAATCGCCTGATTCTGTTAAACGAGAGAAAAGATAAACAGAAACTAAGATCGGATTAGAAATCACGAGCAGAAAAATCGTGGAATAAATCTGATAAAAGAAAACTCACGAACAGACTAACGAACGAGCGTTCGTTAGCTGTAACTAACGGGCGAAAACCGTTCGTTAAAATGAACGTACGGAAAAACGTCCGCTAACTGGAAGAACCAAGAAAAACTGGCGAATCCGAAAAAGAAGGATCTAGGGTTTTCAAAAAAACCGAACGGTTTTTATAAAAAAACCGGCGGCGGGGCGCGGTGGCTACCTCCGGCGAGAGGGCTCCGGCGAGGCGGGGCGGCGCTCAGCGGCTGCGGCGGCTAGCGCGGCGCGGGCGGCGGGGCTAGGCGGCGGTGGTGGTGGTGTTGGGGGCGGGGGTGGCGACGTATATAAAGGGACGGGGCGGCGACTTGGAGGAGGGGCAAGGTGCGGCGGAGGCGGAGTCCAACTCGGACTCCGGTCCGAGTGGCGGTGGCGGCGGCAGCGCGCGCGCAGGAGGCGGCGGCCTGGCGCGGCTGGGCCGGCCTAGTCGGCGCGGAACCTCTTTTTTTTAAAAAAAACTTCGCCAACCAAATTAAAATCCTAGAAAATAAAACCTAAAAATGCCAAAACAATTTTTCACCGTCTAAATAAAATATTTAGAACAAGATGAACATTTTCTTGGCCCTAAAATGCAATTTTGAAAAACATGCAATTTTTCTAATGCAAATAAAATCCGAATAAAATCCAATAAAAATCAATTTAATGATTTTAGTATTTTCCTCCAATATTTCATTTATTTTGGAGAAGTCATATTATCTCCTCTCTTTAATTTTTAATGTGAAATATTTTTCAGAGAGAAATAATTAAAATCAAATCCTCTTTTCATTATTTGATAAAAGAATCAAATATGAAGACCGGGAAATCCCCAACTCTCTCCGAAGGTCCTTGAGCTGCTTAGGATTTCGAGGATTACGGAAGGGAAAAGCAATAAAACATGATATGCATGGATGATCTATGTATAACATTCCAAATTGAAAATTTGGCATGTTACAAACCTACCCCCCTTAAGATGAATCTCGCCCTCGAGATTCAGGTTGGCTAGAAAATAGGTATGGGTGGTCCTTGCGGAGATCATCCTCTCGTTCCCAGGTAGCTTCATCCTCGGTATGGTGGCTCCACTGAACTTTACAAAACTTGATAACCTTACTGCGGGTGACTCTGCTGGCAAACTCAATAATCTTAACTGGCTTCTCCTCGTAAGTCAAATCACTGTCCAACTGAATCGCCTCCAAGGGTACTGTACCTCTTAATGGTATTTCCGCCATCTCCGCATGACACTTCTTCAGTTGTGAAACGTGGAACACATCATGGACTCCTGACAATCCTTCAGGTAACTCCAACTTGTAGGCGACTTCTCCCATCCGTTCCAAAATGTGATACGGTCCTACAAATCTCGGGGCTAACTTTCCTTTAACTCTAAAACGTTTCACTCCTCGCAAGGGCGATACTCGCAGATATGCTCTATCTCCAATTTCGTAGGTTACCTCCTTGCATTTTGAGTCTGCGTAACTCTTCTGCCTGGACTGCGCAATCTTCAGTCGGTCTCGGATTAGTTTTACCTTTTCCTCAGATTCTTTAATCAAGTCTGGTCCAAAAAACTGTCGGTCTCCTACCTCATCCCACATCAACGGTGTTCTGCACCTGCGTCCATACAGGGCTTCAAACGGTGCCATCTTCAAACTGGCTTGGTAGCTATTGTTGTATGAGAACTCCGCATACGGCAAATTGTCATCCCAACTAGATCCATAATCTAGCGCATAGGCTCTCAACATGTCCTCCAAAATTTGATTGACTCTCTCAGTCTGTCCATCTGTCTGCGGGTGAAACGCTGTACTGAACTCCAATCTCATTCCCAAAGTCTGGTGTAACCGATGCCAAAACTTTAAAGTAAACTGTGTTCCTCGATCCGATACGATGGTCCTCGGAACTCCATGCAGACATACGATCCTGGACATATAGATCTTGGCCAACTTTGCACTTGTATAGGTGGTTTTCACTGGGATGAAGTGAGCTACTTTGGTCAAGCGATCAACTACTACCCATATGGAATCATATCCTGCTTTAGTCCTGGGCAACCCGGTGATAAATTCCATGCCCAGTTTATCCCACTTCCATTCGGGTATCGGCATAGGCTGTAACAGTCCTGCTGGCTTCTGATGTTCTGCCTTAACTCTCTGAAATACATCACATACGGCTACATACTCGACAATATCCTTCTTCATACCAGTCCACCAGAAATGTTCCTTCAAATCCAAATACATCTTGGTGTTTCCGGGGTGTATCGAGTATGGTGAGTCATGGGCCTCTTGAAGTATTAACTTCCTGATCTCCTGGTTGTTGGGCACATAAACTCGGTCCTCAAACCATAGGGTATCGTGCTCATCCTCACGAAAACCTTTGGCCTTTCCTTTGCCCATCTTCTCCTTTATCTCGGCAATCTCTTTATCATCCTTCTGAGCTTCCCGAATTTTGTCCAGCAATGTCGACTGGACCTCCATTGTTGCAATAAATCCTCTAGGAACCATCTCCAATCGAAGTTCCATGATGTCCTCTGCTAATTCCTTCGGCAGTCCCTTGCTTTCAAGGATACTAGCGTAACTCTTCCGGCTCAAAGCGTCTGCTACGACATTGGCCTTTCCTGGATGATAGTGTAGCTTCATGTCATAATCCTTTATAAGCTCCAACCATCTCCTGTGCCTAAGGTTCAGCTCCTTCTGGGTGAAGATGTACTTCAAACTCTTGTGATCCGTGTACACATCACAACGGTTTCCAATAAGGTAATGTCTCCAAGTCTTCAACGCATGCACTACGAATGCTAGCTCCAAATCATGCATGGCATAATTCAACTCATGAGGTTTTAGTTGTCGTGAGGCATACGAAACAACTCTTCCGTCCTGCATAAGCACACATCCAAGTCCTAAGTGAGAGGCGTCGCAATACACTTGGAACTCCTTATGTATATCTGGCAGTACTAGCACTGAGGCTGTAGTCAAACGTTTCTTCAACTCCTGGAAACTTGCTTCACAATCTTCTGTCCATTTAAACTTGGTATCCTTCTTCAACAGTTCAGTCATTGGTTTTGCAATCTTGGAAAAATTCTCAATGAATCTCCGGTAGTATCCTACGAGTCCAAGAAAAACATGGGGACATATTTATTGTTATCGGCTTTCGCTTGAGAACAAGCGAGGTCTAAGCTTGGGGGAGTTGATACGTCCATTTTGCATCATGCTTTTATATCGATATTTATTGCATTATGGGCTGGTATTTCACATTATGTCACAATACTTATGGCTATTTTCTCTTATTTTACAAGGTTTACATAAGGAGGGAGAATGCCGGCAGCTGGAATTCTGGGCTGGAAAAGGAGCAAATATTAGAGACCTATTCTGCACAACTCCAAAAGTCCTGAAACTCAACAGAATACCTTATAATAAATAATGAAAAATCCTCGCCAAAGATGAAGACCAGGGGGCTCACACCCTTCTCATGAGGGTGGGGGGCGCGCTCCCCCTAGGGCGCGCCCCCTACCTCGTGGGCCCCCTGGTGGCTCTCCGATGACCATCTTCTCCTATATGAAGTCTTTCGTCGAGAAAAAAATAAGAAGCAACCTTCCGGGACGAAACTCCGCCGCCACGAGGCGGAACCTTGGCGGATCCAATCTAGAGCTCCGACAGAGCTGTTCTGCCGGGGAAACTTCCCTCCCAGAGGGGGAAATCATCGCCATCGTCATCACCAATGCTCCTCTCACCGGGAGAGGGCAATCTCCATCAACATCTTCATCAGCACCATCTCATCTCAAAACCCTAGTTCATCTCTTGTATCCAATTCTTGTCTCCAAGTCCGGGATTGGTGCTAATAGGTTGCTAGTAGTGTTAATTACTCCTTGTAGTTGATGCTAGTTGGTTTAATTGGTGGAAGATCATATGTTCAGATCCTATATGCATATTAATACCCCTCTGATTATGAACATGTTTATGCTTTGTGAGTAGCTACGTTTGTTCCTGAGGACAAGGGAGAAGTCTTGCTATTAGTAGTCATGTGAATTTGGTATTCGTTTGATATTTTGATGAGATGTATATTGTCTAGCCTCTAGTGGTGTTATGTGAACGTCGACTACATAACACTTCACCATTATTTGGGCCTAGAGGAAGGCATTGGGAAGTAATAAGTAGATGATGGGTTGCTAGAGTGACAGAAGCTTAAACCCTAGTTTATGCATTGCTTCGTAAGGGGCTAATTTGGATCCATATGTTTCATGCCATGGTTAGGTTTACCTTAATACTTTTTTTGTAGTTGCGGATGCTTGCAATAGAGGTTAATCATAAGTGGGATGCTTGTTCAAGTAAGAACAGCACCCAAGCACCAGTCCACCCACATATCAAATTATCAAAGTACCGAACGCGAATCATATGAGCGTGATGAAAACTAGCTTGACGATATTCCCATGTGTCCTCGGGAGCGCTTTTCCTTATATAAGAGTTTGTCTAGGCTTGTCCTTTGCTACAAAAAGGATTGGGCCACCTTTCTGCACTTTATTTACTTTTGTTACATGTTGCTCGTTACAAATTATCTCATCACAAAACTATCTGTTACCACTTATTTCAGTACTTGCAGAGAATACCTTGCTGAAAACCGTTTATCATTTCCTTCTGCTCCTCATTGGGTTTGACACTCTTACTTATCGAAAGGACTACGATAGATCCCCTATACTTGTGGGTCATCACTACCCGGGTTCGATTCCAACTGGTGCAGTTGAAAAATATTTAACACTTGCCAAAATTTCGTCCCTAGTTTACCCCATTTCTCGCACACTCAACATTGTCTTGCCATTTTGAAAATATCATATCTTTTTGACTTTGCATCATATGAAGATGCACTATACATGAATGTTGATCAGCATGATGTTAGCTTGTTGTTAGTTCCATTTTTACCATGAATAAAATTTCCAGCATTCTGTTATCTATGTTTGAAAAGTACCTATTGATTTCAATGCTCTGCCTCTGAAACATACAGTTTCTTATTTGAAAATCACTTGGACAAGCAGCCATCACCGGTGCTGGATTCGATGCAGCGCTTCTTCAATCCCCCGGCAGGCGCGAGGGGGAAATAAACTTCCGTCCCGCGTTGTCGATTGGGGAATGGAGCGAACTGGAATAAAAAGGGGGCCGGCGGCTCGACTGAAGAAGCACATCAGAGGCGATTTTTTCCAGTGGATGGCTCTCGATGGCGTTTTTTACTTGCCTCTGCACCATACAACTTGTATTTTTAGCCTCCTAGTCCGTGGTGGACCAGCAACCCATTTGCTGGGCGGGCCAACCTACAGAAAGCAACACTCGATTTTTCATCAAGCCCCCAAAACAACGCAATACTATGTTTGTTTTGAGGATGAAAACATTACGGCGGGGGTTAAGCGGGGGAGGGGGAAGACAGAGAAAAAACATTAAAAAGAGCTGATGCGCCATTGCTACCCTAACAAGCAGGTGCAATTCTTCTCGGGAAGAAGGTGTGCCATTGACACCCACACGTCACAAATCCCATAGTAGAAAAACTAACAAGTTCACACATAAGTATAATAGAAAAGGTAAACATTCATATCAAACTCAGGTTCACAGGACATGTTCATATTCATTGCCAACATTCACAATGAACAACTCAAAAGATTCATATATGCACAAGTTCAACATGTCTATGCATCATTGACAGATCACAAGACAATATTCATAGATAGTTCACAAAAAGATTCAGATATACACATGTTCAGTATGTTTATGCATCCAAATGATTGAGATCACAGCCAATATCATCC